>NC_057800.1:475119206-475387943 GCF_018294505.1 Triticum aestivum | reverse complement strand
GCTTGGTGGGGAGAGAGGGGGTGGCGGCGGCGGCATTTAAGAGGAGGGGGTGGCGGCCCGCTTGGGGAGGGGGCAAGACGAGGCGGCGGTGGAGAGGAGTCCGGCTCGGACTCCGGCGGTGGTGCGGCGCGTGCAGGAGGCGGCCTCGGCGAGGCGGCGGCATTGTGGGTCGGCTGGGCCTCTGGCCCAGTTCGATCCGACATATTTTTATTAATAAATTCCACCGAAATAAAAAAATTCAAAATAAAATAAATAATAATCCTAAAATCCCAAAAATAATTTTCACGGTCCTCTCCAAATATTTAGGACAACATGAACATTTTTTGGGCTAAAATGCAATTTTTCCCTAATTTAACCGAATAAAATCTCAAATAAAATAAATATTTTGATTTGAAATGAAATTTCCATTATTTCCTCTGTTTTGAAGAAGTCATATTATCTTCTCTCATTATTTTATTTATTTTGAAATAATTGGAAAAATAATTTCAAATAAAAATGACCTTGATCTAATTTACCAATTTTGAAAATTCAAAAATGGAATTTTATGAAAACCTCCAACTCTCTCAAATGGTCCTTGAGTTTCTTAAGGCCTCTAGGATCAAAATGTCCAAATAAAACCAATTCAAAATGCAAGAATCATGGATGCATATGATGTCCTAATGATTAACATCCAAATTGAAAATTGGGATGTTACAAACCTACCCCCCTAAGATGAATCTTACCCTCGAGATTCGGGTTGGCCAGCAAATAGGTGTGGGTGGTCTTTTCGTAGGTCTTCTTCTCGCTCCCGGGTGGCTTCTTCCTCGGTATCATGGCTCCACTGAGCTTTGAAAAACTTGATGACCTTGTTGCGTGTAACTCGGCTGGCAAAATCGAGAATCTTAACGGGTTTCTCCTCGTAGGTTAGGTCACTCTCCAACTGAATTGCTTCCAGGGGCACTGTGTCTCTCGAAGGAATATCGTCCATCTCTGCATGGCACTTATTCAACTGGGAAACATGAAACACCTCATGAACTCCTGACAATCCTTCGGGTAACTCCAACTTGTAGGCCACTTCTCCCATACGTTCCAAAACTCGATATGGCCCTACAAATCTTGGGGCTAACTTTCCTTTGACTCCAAATCGTTTAACTCCTCGCAGTGGTGACACACGGAGATATGCTCTATCTCCGATTTAATAGGCTACCGCCTTGCATTTAGTATCAGCATAACTCTTATGACTGGACTGAGCTACCTTTTGTCTATCACGAATCAACTTAATCTTCTCTTCAAACTCTTTGATTAAATCTGGTCCAAACAATTGACGGACTCCAACTTCATCCCACATCAATGGTGTCATGCACCTCCTTCCTTACAATGCTTTGGAAGGGGCCATCTTCAAACTAGCCTGGTAGCTATTGTTGTATGAGAACTCAGTGTAAGGCAAATTTTCGTCCCAACTAGATCCATAATCTAGCACACAAGTTCTCAAAATGTCCTCCAGAATCTGATTGACTCTCTTGGTCTGTCCATTTGTCTGTGGATGAAAGGCTGTACTGAACTCTAGCCTAGCACCCAAAGTTAGGTGCAACTGATTCCAAAACTTGGAGGTAAACTATGTCCCTCTATCTGATATGATGGTCCTCGGAACTCCGTGCAGACATATGATCCTGGTCATATATATCTTGGCCAACTTCGCGCTTGTATAAGTAGTTTTCATGGGGATAAAATGAGCCACTTTGGTCAACCGATCAACTACTACCCAGATGGAATCATAACCTGATCGTGTCCTGGGTAATCCAGTGATGAAATCCGTGCCAAGCTTATCCCACTTCCATTCAGGTATCGGCATAGGCTGTAGTAATCCTGCTGGCTTTTGGTGTTCTGCCTTAACTCTCTGACATACGTCACATACTGCTACATACTCGGCAATATCCTTCTTCATACTTCTCCACCAGAAACGTTCCTTCAAATCCAAATACATCTTGGTGTTTCCTGGCTGAATCGAGTATGGTGAATCATGAGCCTCCTGAAGTATTAACTTCCTGATCTCTGGGTCAGTGGGCACATAAATACGGTCCTCAAACCATAAAGTTCCGTGCTCATCCTCACGAAAACCTTTGGCCTTTCCTTTACTCACCCTTTCCTTTATTTCCGCAATCTCCTTATCAGTATTCTGGGCTTCTCGAATATTTCCCAACAATGTGGACTGAACTTCCAATGCTCCTACAAAACCTCTCAGAACTATCTCCATTCGAAGTTCTGTGAGATCGTCAGCTAACTCTTGCGGTAATCCTCCGGTTACTAGAGTATTTACATAACTCTTGCGGCTCAACGCGTCTGCTACAACATTGGCCTTTCTTGGATGATAATGTAGCTTCATATCATAATCCTTTATGAGATCCAACCATCTCCTCTGCCTGAGATTCAACTCCTTCCGCGTGAAGATATACTTCAAACTCTTATGATCCGTGTATACATCACAACGGTTCCCAATAAGAAAATGTCGCCAGGTCTTGAGGGCATGCACTACGGCTGCTAACTCCAAATCATGTGTGGCATAATTCAACTCATGAGGTCTAAGCTGACGTGAGGCATATGAAACAACTCTACCGTCTTGCATAAGTACACCTCCCAGTCCTGGCGAGAAGCGTCGCAATACACTTGGAAATCCTTGCGTATATCCGGAAGAACTAGCACTGGGCTATAACTAAACGTTTCTTCAACTCCTGAAAACTGGCCTCACATTCTTCGGTCCATTTGAACTTGGTGTCCTTCTTCAATAACTCCATCATGGGCTTCGCAATCTTGGAAAAATTCTCAATGATTCTCTGGTAATATCCCGTGAGTCCAAGAAAACTGCATATCTATCCAACTGAGGTGGGCGCAACCACTCAGTGACGGGCTGAACCTTGGAAGGGTCTACAGCTATACCTTCTCCTGATATAATATGTCCGAGAAATCCAACTTCCTTCAACAAAAACTCACATTTGCTGAACTTGGCATATAGTTGATGTTCCCTGAGCTTCTCGAGAACTAAGCGCAAATCTTCCTTATGTTCTTCTTCATTCTTCGAGTATACCAATATGTCATCAATGAACACCACAACAAACTTATCCAAGAACTCCATGAACACCGTATTCATCATACTCATAAAATAGGCAGGGGTGTTAGTCAATCCAAAAGACATGACCGTGTACTCATATAGCCCATACCTTGTGGTAAACGTTGTCTTAGGTATATCCTATTCTTGGATCTTCAGCTGGTGGTATCCCGATCGAAGATCGATCTTGGAGAATACTTTAGCTCCATGCAGATGGTCAAACAAATCATTGATCATCGATAGTGGGTACTTGTTCTTGATCGTCACCTCATTCAGTGCTTGATAATCAACAACCATTCTCAAGGATCCATCCTTCTTCTCAACTAAGAGCACTAGGGCTCCCCATGGTGATGAACTTGGTCGGATATAACCTTTCTCCAATAACTCCTTAATCTACTTCTTAATTTCCTCTAGATCATTTGTGGGAATCCGACACAGTCTCTTCGATATTGGTCCAGTGCCAGGCAATAGCTCTATCAAAAATTCTATATCTCGATCTGGTGGCATGCCTGGTAATTCCTATGGGACCACATCGGGATAATCCTTCACAGCTGGCACTTCCTCCTGAACAACTCCCGAGAGTGAATTTACTTGAGTCCTCCTTGGTGCGTGCCTAGACACATACTTGATCTGTTTACCCACTTGGGTGGTAAGGAGAATTGACTTACTAGCACAATCGATATTTCCTCCATACACTGATAGCCAATCCATCCATAGTATCATATCCAATCCTTGTGACTCCAAAATTATTAGGTCTGAGGGGAAAACATGCCTACCTATGGTCAATGGCAACTAAAAACATCCTTTGCTAGCCATATACTCCGCTCCAGGTGAGCTTACTAACATAGGTGTCTTAAGAGCTACGGTGGGCAACTTAAACTTATCCACAAAATCCATTTATATGTATGAATGAGATGCACCAGTGTCAAAAAGGACAATAGCAGTAAATGACTTAATCAAAAACTTACCAATAACTGCATCGGGCTACTCTTCAACTTCCTCCATGTTGACGTGGTTCACCTGCCCTCTGGTGAAAGGTTTCGGTTTCTTCCCAGAACTTCCATTTCCGTTACCATTCTTTATCTTAGGACATTCATTGGCGTAGTGTCCAGTCTTCCTACACTTGAAATAGGTAACATGACTCAGATCCTTCTTGGCGGGGGTTGCTGGGTTGGAACGGCTCTGACTGTTGTTTCCTCCATTACCATTCCCATTCTTAGGGCCACTGTGATTATGTGAACTTCCTCCATTGTTAGAATGGCCTCCATGGTTATGATGGGTATGTCCTCCCAAATTCGGGGTAAAACAAGGCTTCTGTTGAGCTCCAGAGTTGTACTTCCCATGTCCATACTTTCATTTGCGGTTCTCAATCTTCTGCTGCTTGCCTTCAATCATCAAAGCCCTGTCTACCAGCTCCTGATAGTTGGCGAATGTTGCCACCATCAATTGCATACTCAGCTTCGGGCCTCCATAAACTTCTCATGCTTTGCGGCATCTGTGGCCACATCATCTGGGGCATAGCGTGCTAACTCACTAAACTCATCCACATACTGCGCCAGGTACGGTTTCCCTGGCGTAAGTTGCAAAACTCACACTTCATCATACTCATGGCTCCAGTTGAGACATGTGTAGTGCGAAAAGCTTGGTGAAACTGATCCCAAGTGACATTAGCCACGGGGAAAGTGGCAGTGTAGTTCTCCCACCATGAGGCTGCGGGTCCATCCAGTTGGTGTGCGGCAAAACGCACCTTCTCAGCATCTATGCAACCTACAGTGGTCAGCTCCCATCCAATCTTGCGGAGCCAGTCATGAGTAACAATCGGCTCGGTGCTACTAGAGAACACCGGTAGATTCAACCTTAGAAACCGGGCTAAGTTGTCCACTGGAGGTGGTGGTGGTGTGTTATTGTTGTTGTTGTTGTTGTTTGTTGTTGTTGTTGTTGTTGTTGTTGTTGTTGTTGTTGTTGTTGTTGTTGTTGTTGTTGTTGTTGTTGTTGTCATTGCCTTGGTTCTGGACGAGCTATTGCATCAAGGCATTCTGTTGTTGGATCAATTGAGTGATCTCCAGTGGGAAAGCAAAAGCGGGGTCACATCTCGGAGGCATCTGATAGGTTTAGAGAGGTGAGAACAGAATAGAGTGAGGTCGAAAGAGAAATCACTACCCATATGAACATGAGACAAACACATTCATTTCATGCCACTCAATTCAAACCAGATCATAGAATCGATCTAAGCTACTGTTACAAAATGCTTGGACTATTACTATATACATGGAAGAATACTAATGATAATATGGTGGTCGACTAGAAATTTTGATCGGTGGAAGACTCCATGATATCTGCTCCAGCTTCGCCTTCATAATCATCATCACTGTCGGGGTCAGAGTCTGTGTCGTCTAGTATGATGTAATCTTTAGAGCGGATGTCCTCTTTAGGTTCGGGATCACCCACGAATATTCATAGCTTCTTCTTCAGGTCTTCATTCTTATCTAGTAGTACATCAATTTCTTCTTCATATCCATCACGTGTAGACTTGAGTTCCTCTTCTAGCTCCATGTTCCGGGTCATCACCTTCTTCATGTCTATCATATTGGCGCACATTTGGTTCTCCTGACGACGTATGTGTTGATTTAACTCCTGTATGTAGGCTGCAATGGCCTTATCCCTCCTGGTGCAGATCATCTCCCATTGCTCATCTCGGCGTCCACACATCTGGTAGATGGTGTCCTTAAGATCCTTGTTGTACACCTCACCGATGTGTCCTATGGCGATGTGGGCGGCCATGCTTTTTCCTAGACTCTAGGTTGGTGCATCAAAGGAAAACTCGATGGGCTCGGTGACTGGTGAGAATGTCCTTCCTGGAACATGAAGTCAAATCATCCAACGCTCCTTTTCAGGTAAAGTGGCGGTGTAGGTTCCGGTGAAGCTTGGTATGCCGATGCTCAAGTACCTAATGACTTCCTTCAAGTGTCGTCCGAAAGGTGTGTCGTCATCCAGTTGAGTGAACTTGTTCCTTGGGTCCGCCATCTATAGAGTGGGAAATGGCGAAGAGTCAGAAATGATTAGAGAAGAGTGTCGGCCTTCTGGGAACAGGGGTTCCCAGACTTGCCTGCCTATGGCCCACGGCATGGCTTTGCTAGCAGGCATGTACGGCCCATCTTCACCAGCAAGGAATCAAGACCCTCACAAGGGGCCAAGCTTCGCGAGGCGGATGATGCAAGACCTCCTCAGGAGCGGCCTCGCCAGGCAAGCTCGCGAGGGGCGGAGAGGTCAAGGCCAGGAAAACCACGCGAGGTTCTCATGACGTGAGCCATGACGATCGAGACCAGGCGGGCGCTAGCACGTGCATCGTCCTTGTTTCCTCTTTGGTGCTAAGAGGGCAAGCGCAAGCGCGGAGTATTGATGCATCAAGCAAAGGTTTCCATATCGGTGCGACGAGACCAAGATAGCAAGATGGCAAGACGGAGGTCACCATGGAGCCCAAGGCGGCGTCACCACCAGAGCCTTTTGCAGGTGAAGACCACTTTTGTCAGGATAAGCTATACTAGTTGTCCCCTTTCAAATTGGCCATTGTTGGCTCCCTTCCCGCTCAATATTTGGGGATAGGACCAGGGCCTCTATAAATAGGACTAGCCACCACCGTAGAGAGAGACATCATCTTGGACCGGATCCTAACACACACAAGTTCACCAAGCACAAGAACACCTCAACCTCAGGAGGCTGTTCTTCCCCTTGTACTGTTCATCATCAGCCCTAGAGGCAATCAACCACCACCACACTGGAGTAGGGTATTACACCACAACGGTGGCCCGAACCAGTATAAATCTTGTGTCCTCTGTGTTACGAGTTCGTCGAGTAGTTCGTAAGATCTTAGCTGAGCTAGGACGTGGATCGATAGAGGGGAAATCTTCACGTGCACCCCAGTGTTCGAACCTCAAGGGTTTTTCCGGAACCCGTGATCCGACATTTGGCGTGCGAGGTAGGGGTGCGCCGAAGCTTCACTTCCATCGCTCCGTGTCACGCCGCTTCATCATTTCCATGGCGGAGGCACGCCGTGCCCGCGCCGAGTGCCGGCTGCCCTCGCCACCCGCGTTGCTCAGATGGCCCATGTCAGCGGGCCACCCCGTTGCTCTCCATCGCCTGCCGCAACGCCGCCACCGGCCCGGCGGGGAACGAGCAACAAGCATCCTCGCTGCACCCTTCGGTGCAACAGGAAGGCCGCACCGCCACTCCATCACTGACTCCCGCTGGTTCATCGTCTCACGCTCGTCGCGTTCCCACCACCGCAATATAAAGCTCAGGAATCCGGACATAATTAGTCCTCAATATAGAGGAAGAATTGCCGCATTGTTCCTCCACCACCGCAATATGATGGGTGACCGGTGGAGAGTTAATCTCCCTTTGATCGGGTTTAAGCCAATCCGATCATAGTCCGTAGCGACTCCCAAGGCGGCGATGCGATCCAAGAGTTCGTTTAGGGAAGAGAGCTCCATTGGATCCATCTGCTCGGCAAATTTTGAGCCAACATGGAGGCCGTTTTCGATGACCCGAGAAGTCATCATCGGTGCGGCAGCCGAACGGGCGGTCATGATGAAACTGCCTAGCCGGAGAGTTTGGCCGACAGCCAGGGCTCCCCCGGCGGTAATGTTGTTTTTGACGACAAGATGAGGCATCCTTCCTTATGGTGACAACATAGTGGAACTCTCAATGAAAGCACCAATGTCAGTGTCAAAACCGGCGGATGTCGGGTAGGGGGTCCCGAACTGTGCGTCTAAGGTGGATGGTAACAGGAGGCAGGGGACACGATGTTTTACCCAGGTTCGGGCCCTCTTGATGGAGGTAAAACCCTACGTCCTGCTTGATTATTCTTGATAATATGAGTAGTACAAGAGTAGATCTACCACGAGATCAGAGAGGCTAAACCCTAGAAGCTAGCCTATGATATGATTGTATGTTGTCCCACAGACTAAAGCCCTCCGGTTTATATAGACACCGAAGGGGGCTAGGGTTACACAAGGTCAGTTACAAAGGAGGAGATATACATATCCGTATTGCCTAGCTTGCCTTCCACGCCAAGGAGAGTCCCATCCGGACACGGGACGAAGTCTTCAATCTTGTATCTTCATAGTCCAACAGTCCGGCCAAAGGATATAGTCCGACTGTCTGGATACCCCCTAATCCAGGACTCCCTTAGTAGCCCCCGAACCAGGCTTCAACGACGATGAGTCCGGCGCGCAGATTGTCTTCGGCATTGCAAGGCGGGTTCCTCCTCAAACTCTGAATACCTGTTAATGTTGCGCTTCTTGGCTTCTGCGTCCAATAATGGCCATCTTCCACGTGTCAAGCGAATGTGAGGAGCCAGGGTGTTTTTACATTTACCACCCCATCTATGTGAATGAACTGTCTATTAAAGAGACGAGGATCCTCAGATCCAAACCACACCATCCTCCCTCAGCGAGCATTCATCGGAGCGTGGCCGAAAAAATCCATCCCAACATGGCCGACCAGCGCAGCTCCTCCTCTCGCTCTCGCAGCCCCAAGACTGGAGATTGGGAGAGGTGTTCCATCCCGCACAGCCAATTAGTGAAGCTACAGACCCAGGGATTCCTCCCTCCAGCATGTATGGTCCCAGTTCGAGCCGGGCTCGCCACCTATAATGGCGGGGAGGAAGCGGAGAGCTTTCCCAACCCCTCTAAGGGAGAGCGGGTATGCCTTGTCCCCTATTTGTTAAGGGGACTCGGATTTCCAATCCATCCGTTTCTCCGAGGGCTCCTGGAGTTCTACGGCCTCCAGTTGCACAACTTCACACCTGCCTCCATACTGCACATCGCTGGTTATGTAGCCCTTTGCGAGCTGTTTCTGGGCTTCGAAGCTCATTTCACGCCGTGGAAGAAGTTGTTCTGGCTTGTGCCCCGTACATAGAGGGGATCAATATATGAAGTGGGCGGAGCCGAAGTATGCCGCATCGCCGGGACCGGATACCTATCTGGTACCCCAAAGAAGACGTCCGAGGACTGGCCTTCGGAGTGGTTTTATATGGAGGATGTTCCTCTCCCGGATCCTATCTAGATTGGTCTTCCTGAGTTTGACAACGCCCCTTTGAAGAAACGCCTAAGTTGGCGCCCACGGAGCCCACAAGAGGAAGATGATAGAGATGTTTTTTTACCTGATGGGCCGGATAAAGTTATTGGCCAAATCAGGACTGACCATAACCGAGGTTATGGCAATATGCATTATGCGGGGGGTGCAGCCACTTCAGTATCGAGGCTACCCCATGTGGCACTTCAACGGGGAAGATGATGCCACTCGCTGCGGGCGCAAGGGACCGGACTCAGTTGCCGCTCTAGCAAAAGTTCTATCCGATCTGTATAAGGGGGAAGAAGAGGAGTTCCTCCGCATCAAGCCACGGGATGGATTCCCCATGAACAACCCGCGAAGCTGGGTGAGCTTCCGCTCTTTTACTTCCATCCTACCCTTATTTTCGTGATAAATATTTACCTTGTCGTTTCATCGCAGGAACTGCATAAGGCGGTAGGGGAGATCAATAGCCCACCTCCACAACCGGAGGATCCTGAACGGGTCCTCGACCCTGGCCTCAAAGAGGAGCCGGACATATTTGTGGAGCTGATTGATAGGGTTTTCTATCAGCTAAGATGTGTTGACGCCATGGTGGCCATTATAGCCGACTACCCTGGGCTACTGCCAGCCTCGCAGGTAAATGAGATCGGAGTCCCAACCTTTGAAAAGGATTTCCTTTTATGCACTTCACCTACCGTATACAAACGGTGTTTTATAGGGAAGGCCCTCGGGACGCCATGCCGAGCCCGCGGCGACTCGCCAACAAGGGGTTTCAAAGCCGGACAGGCTAAAAAGGAAGGCGGTCCGGACGGAGACGCCGGCGCAGAGGTATGATGCAACACCTCACTCCGTGGTTGTCGTCTTTAAAAACATAATAACAGCCGTGTTTCCTAGAAGGAAGAACGCTCGCCGGACAATATCTGGAGAGGTTGCCGATCATGCCTCTACCAGTCGGGCTCCAGGGCCGGACATAGAGGCGGAAGCTAACACGAGGCATACGCCAGATGCTCCTTCTGCAGAGGATGCGGATAAGATATCCGCTACGAACTCCGAAGTGGAGAGCGCCATGAATCACAGGCGTCGCCGAACTATACTCCGTGACGCTTGTTTCTCCCGAGAGGCGTTTGATGCATTCAACTCAGGAGATGCATACATCCGTGCTGCTCAAAATGGTCTAGCCAGAGCCACGGACCAGTAAAGGATGTACGGGTAAGAAAATTCGATGAGTATATATATCAGTAGCCCCTGAGACTTGAAACAGTTGGCACAACTGATTTAAGGATCATTTATTGTGCAGGTTCTTACGGAGAAGAATACTCGATTGTCACAGGAGCTGGAGGAATGCAAGACCCAACTTCGGGCCGCCGTTGCCGCATTGAAGGAACCTGGAAAGTCCCCAGTTGGTAACATTTGTTTCAAAGAATGATAGGTACCATATAGTGTGCGGCATGGCTGCAGATCTAACAATAGATCTTGCAGATAACTCCGGAGAGAGTCCGGAGGACCAGCATGTCGTACGACAGCTAAAGGCTAGCGAATGCATGCTGACTAAGGTCATGCAGGAGAAAAACAATCTCCAAGACGCCAATACCAAGATGAGCGTGGAATTGAAAGATGTTCGAGCCCAGCTTGCTGACTCCGTGAAGTAGAATAAGCGGCTTCGACGCGGCATTTTCAGTAAGTGCTTGAACGAACCCCTAAAAGAGTTCGACGAAGAAGCCGGCTAATAGAGTTATGTCTGCAGGTATGATGACGGGTCGTCCCGCGGAGGAGATGCCTAGGTCTGCGGGTGATCTTCTACCCGAGCTCTCACAACTGCACGAACAAGTTCGGCAGGTGATGCAAAGTGTTTCCCAGGCCTTGTCGCCATCCGTTTCCCTGCCAGCACGCATTGGAGAGCTTGCGGAGAAGCTCAAGGGAGCATGGCGGCGCTTCCGATTATGGAAGATATTGGCCTGCCGTCAAGGTGCCAGGGAAGCCTGGGCCATGGTGAAGACGCGGTATACCAAGGCTGACCCAAACCACATGGCCAAAGTCGGACCTGTGGGGCCCGATGGGAAAGAGATAACCGTTAGCTTAGCGTATTGGCAAGTAGAATTAGCCGCAAAGTATTCCCAATAGGATTGTAGGCTAGACAGCCTGTTGGATGGTATAGAAGAGGAATTTAGTCAGTCTACATGACTATGTAATTAAAGTGACATGTATAATGCCTTGTAGCCGGATTGTAAATCATTTGTCATGGCGGACCTTTGCGCTTCAACCTCGGGACCCGATAGTCCGGAGTGTATCCGAATACCCGCTCGGTTATATAAGAACCGGGGTATGCATGGAAACCAGGCGTAGGGGTCATTAGTGCTTGAACAGACAAGTACCCAACTAGTTATGTTCTATTACATGGATAGTAAGAAACATCTTCCAGGGAGAATAGTTCCGTTAAGGGTTCCTTTCCCTGGGTACGCATGCCCTAAAGTGCATGTCCGGACTATGAGAGGAGACGCAGGCAAAAACATCTGGGGGCACATATGGAAAATAAATAAAAGTCATCTTTTGTTCACCGACCGAATATTCCCTTAAGAACGCTAGCTTTCGGCTTCACCCAGTCTGAGGTACACATCCGGCTGACCCGGCAGTAACAATCGCAGAGGTGCTCCCCTTATGCCCTAGCCGAATTAATGGGAACGTAGGGCATAAATACAAGAGCTAGGCAACCCAGCTTGGCCAAAACTTAAGTCATATCAATGCATATAATGGTGAAGAAAAGGTACATGCGGAAGAATAACACATGTGCGGGGCATGAAGCCCAGATAAATAATTAAGCTTCTGTTTAAGAAGCCCCCAGGTATAATGAGCGCGGTTAGCGCGTCAATAGTGTGCAAGCAAGGCACAAGTTGGCCCTTGAAGGCCTTGAGAAAGAATAAAAGAAAGAAAGAAAGAGAGAAAAGACAGATAATGTATGTGCAAAAAATGGACAGAGGAAGGAGACGAACATAGAGTCTGGCGCTAGGCGTAGAATCTTCAGAGCCTGGATGCGTTCCATGGGTTCGGCTCAAGTCGATTATTCGATGCATCCCGCAGACGGTACGCTCCACCGGTCAGAACTTGGTCAATAATGAAGGGACCTTCCCATTTGGGCTCGAGCTTGGTCTTTTTCTTCTCCAGCAGGCGTAGAACTAGCTCGCCAACGTTATAAGTTTTGGCCCGTAATTCTCTGCTTTGGTATCTTCGAGCCTGTTGCTGATAAAATGCGGAACATGCTTTTGCCACGTCGCACTCCTACTCCAGGGTGTCCAGATTATCCTGCCGATTGAGCTTGGCTTCTCTTTCTTCGTACATGCGCACTCGAGGTGAGTCATGAATTATGTCGCAGGGCAGAACCGCCTCTGCGCCATACACCATAAAAAAGGGCGTGTATCCGGTAGTACGATTCGGCGTGGTCCGCGGCCTGTAGAGTATGGAGTCGAGACCCTCTACCCAGTGCGTGTTAGATTCCTTTAAGGACCGCACTAATCTGGGTTTGATGCCGCTCATGATAAGACCATTTGCTCGCTCAACTTGGTTGTTAGTTTGTGGGTGATAGACAGAAGCATAATCGAGCTTGATGCCCATGTTGCTACACCAGAGTTTTACCTCGTCGGCCGTGAAGTTCGTGCCGTTGTCAGTGATGATGCTGTGGGGGACGCCATAACGGTTTACAACCCCGGATATGAAGTCTATCACCGGTCCGGATTCGGCCGTTTTAACAGGTTTGGCTTCTATCCATTTGGTGAATTTATCCACCATGACCAGTAGGTATTTTTTCTTGTGGGTTCCCCCTTTAAGGGGTCCAACCATGTCAAGCCCCTAGACCGTGAAGGGCCATGTAATGGGGATTGTTTGGAGGGCGGTGGGTGGCATGTGGCTTTGGTTTGCAAAAAGTTGGCAACCGCCGCAGCGTTGGACCAAGTCCTGTGCATCTACCCGGGCCGTCGGCCAATAAAAACATGTACGGAAGGCCTTGCTTACAAGGGCCCGGGCTGCGGAGTGGTGGCCGCCGAGTCCGGCGTGAATTTCTGCCAAAAGCTTCTGCCCCTCCTCTTCGGAGATGCACCGTTGAAGGACTCCGGTAGTGCTTTTCTTATAAAGCTCTCCCTCGTGGACCTTGTAGGCTTTAGATCGCCGCACTATGCAGCGTGCCACATTTTGGTCCTTGGGAAGTTCCTGCCTAGTTAGGTAGGCCAGGAATGGTTATGTCCACGGGGCGATGATGGCCATTATTACGTGGGCTGAAGGTGTTATTTAGGTGGCAGAGCCTCGATTATGTTAGAGTGTTCGGTATTGGGCATTTTGGCCGGGTCCGGACTATTGTTACCAGTGTCCCCTTCCCATACCACGGGTGGCTTAAACAACCTCTCCAAAAAGATGTTGGGGGGACCGCATCGCGTTTTGCTCCGATGCGGGCGAGGATATCCGCCGCCTGATTGTTTTCCCGAGCCACATGGTGAAATTTGAGCCCCTCGAACCGAGCTGACATCTTTTGGACGGCGATGCGATAGGCCGCCATTTTCGGACCCTTGGCATTGAAGTCTCCATTTATTTAGGATATTGCGAGGTTCGAATCCCCATGCACCTCCAGGCGTTGTATGCCATGGAAACTGCCGTCCGAAGACCATGTAACAGGGCTTCGTATTCGGCTGCGTTGTTGGAGTCTGTATATAATATCTGGAGTACATATTGGACTGTATCTCCGGTAGGGGACGTCAGGACGACGCCAGCCCCCAGACCAGGCAGCATTTTGGAGCCATCGAAGTGCATGATCCAATTGGAGTATGCGCCGTACCCTTTAGGGAGTTCGGCTTCCGTCCATTCGGTGACAAAGTCGGCCAATACTTGCGATTTAATGGCTCGCCGGGGTGTGTATGTTATGTCGAGCGGGAGGAGCTCAATGGCCCATTTCGCAATCCGTCCCATGGCATCGCGGTTGTTTATAATGTCATTGAGTGGCACTTCCGAGGCTACTATAATTGAACACTCTTGAAAGTAGTGTCGCAGCTTCCGGGATGCCATGAATACCGCATAGGCTATCTTTTGATAATGTGGGTACCGTGATTTGCATGGAGTGAGGACAGTGAATACATAATATACCGGCTTTTGAAGGGGGAATTTATGTCCGTCCGTTTCTCGTTCGACGACGAGCACTGCGCTTACAACCTGATGGGTTGCCGCAATGTACAACAACATTGGTTCACCGATGTTTGGTGTGGCCAGGACTGGGTTGGTTGCCATTATGGCTTTTATTTCTTCCAGTCCGGCTGTGGCAGCGTCCGTCCACTCGAAGTGTTCGGTGCGCCGAAGGAGGCGATAAAGGGGTAATGCCTTTTCTCCTAAGCGGGAGATAAAGCGGCTTAGAGACGCCACACATCCGGTTAATTTCTGGATTTTTTTGAGGTCCGTTGGGATAGCCAACTGTGACAGAGCTCAGATTTTGGCCGGATTTGCTTCAATTCCTCTACTGGAGACAATGAAGCCTAGGAGCTTTCCGGCTGGTACACCGAAAACGCATTTTTCCGGATTGAGCTTGATGTCGTATGTTCGGAGGTTGTCGAATGTGAGCCTCAAGTCGTCTATTAGAGAGTCGATGTGTTTGGTTTTGACGGCCACATCATCTACGTATGCCTCTACTGTTTTGCCGATCTGTTTCTCCAGACATGTCTAAATCATGTGCTGATATGTTGCACCCATTGTTTTTTAGCCCAAAAGGCATTGTGTTGAAACAGAAGGGGCCGTATGGTGTGATAAATGTCGTTGCGGCATGGTCGGACTCCGCCATCTTGATTTGGTGGTAGCCGGAGTATGCCTCGAGGAAACACAATGAATCGTGTCCTGCGGTAGCATCGATAATTTGATCGATGCAGGGGAGGGGGAAGGGATTCTTTGGGCCAGCCTTGTTGAGGTCCTTGAAATCGACCCATAGGCACCAGAATTTGTCCTTCTTTGGTACCATCACCAGGTTTGCTAGCCAGTCCGGGAGTTTTATTTCTCTAATGAATCCGGTCTCCAATAATTTGGCTAGTTCCTCTCCCATAGCTTGTCTCTTAGGTTCAGAGAAACGTCGAAGAGTCTACTTGACCAGCTTGAATCCCTTTAGAATATTAATGTTGTGCTCGGCCAGCATATCTGAGGGATGCCAGGTGAATATATCCCAATTCTCGCGCAGGAACTCTCGTAGTGCGGCGTCCACAGCGGGGTTTAACTGTGCCCCGATGGAGGCTATTTTTGTAGGGTCTGTTGGGTGGACTTGGAATTTGACTATTTCATCCACTGGTTTAAAAGAGGTGTACTTGGATCTCTTGTCAAGTATCATGTCGTCCATGTCCACTGTGGAGTGCAGCGCTGTTAATTCCTCGGCCACAAAGGCTTCGGATAATGCCTCGAGGGCCAATGCAGTTGTTTTGTTTTCAATGTGGAGTGTTGTGTCCTGATCAGTAGCGAGAGTGATGATTCCATTGGGCCCGGGCATTTTGAGCTTCATGTACCCGTAATGGGGTATGGCTTGGAAGATCGTGAACACCTCCCACCCTAAAAGGGCGTGGTATCCGCTACTGAACGGGGCCACTTGGATTGTAATTTCTTCGGACCTATAGTTCTCTGGCGTACCGAATACCACATCTAGTGTGATTTTCCCAGCACAGCGTGCTTCCCGACTAGGGATGATTCCTCTGAAGGTTGTGCTGCTTTGCTCAATGCGGTTCCAGTCTATTTCCATTTTTTGAAGAGTTTTCTCATAGATGAGGTTTAACCCACTACCGCCGTCCATGAGTACTTTGGTGAGTCGAAAGCCGTCCACAATTGAACTGAGGACCAGTGCGGCCGGTGCTCGGGCTGTTCGGAATTTGGGTTCGTCACTGGCATTGAAGGTAATAGCCATGTCACTCCATGGATTTGTTGCTGCCACGTGGCAGATTTCGGCAAAGCTACGAAGTGTTCGCTTGCGCCTATTATTTGATGCGAAGGTCACGAAGACTGTTAATACCGTATTGTTATCCCCGGGATGGTGCTCTGTGGCATCTGGGATGAGAAGATCCTCACCACTTTTGGCCACCTACCGGAGTACCCAACATGCTCAAAGGCTGTGTGTTGGTATGGTATCTGCTGTACTATGAATTTTGCATGGTCCGTTGAGCCATCCCTCCAATACGGTTCCACGCCCTCTTGAGGGTTTTTGCTTGTTTGTAATTAACTTGGGTGTCTTATGATAGTGCACCCTTTTGCTTCGGACTGGGTGTATATTCGGAGCCGGATTATCCCAAAATTTCGTATCGGTTTTCCAGGCGCTTTCCATTGCACAGTACTTTCGTACAATGGATGCCAAGTCAGCAAAGCATGATATGTCACGGTGACTTATGACGTTAGGGATTCCCTTGTCCGTGCAATTATTGCAGAAAAATGAGACTGCGTCTTCCTCGCGACAGTCCTTAACCTTGTTCATCACAAGGAGGAATATGTCCCAATAATGATGTACTGTTTCCTGGGGCTCTTGCCTGATGTGGGAAAGATCGTCTATGATTGGGTGGGTGGGTGGATTTGAGTTCCGGGATGTTGCCCGATAAGTCTGGCCCGCTGCCTGACTCTAGGTTCAGGGCTTGGGTGATGTCCTCCCGCAAACGGGTATCCGGCTCGGAGAGCTCAGGAATCCGGACAAAATTAGTCCTCAAGATAGAGGAAGAATCGCCGCATTGTTCCCCCACCACCGCAATATGATGGGTGACCGGTGGAGAGTTAATCTCCCGTCGATCGGGTTTAAGCCCAATCCAATCATAGTTCATAGCGACTCCCAAGGCAGCGATGCGATCCAAGAGTTCGTTTAGGGAAGAGAGATCCATTGGATCCATCTGCTTGGCAAATTCCGGTCCGATATGGAGGCTGTTTTCGATGACCCGAGAAGTCATCATCGGTGCGGAAGCCGAATGGGCGGTCATGATGAAACTGCCTAGCCGGAGAGTTTGGCCGACAGCCAGGGCTCCCCCAGCGGTAATGTTGTTTCTTCATAGTCCAACAGTCCGGCCAAAGGATATAGTCCGGCTGTCCGGATACCCCCTAATCCAGGACTCCCTCAAAGACCAAGGCCAAGGACGTGAAGCGCAAGGGAGCAGCCGTGCTCGCGACGGAACCAGACAACAAGCGCGGCAAAGACCAGCCCGAGTCATCCAAGAGCAGCCGACCGTTCTGCGCCTTCCATAACCTGCATACCCACAACACCAGCGACTGTCAAGAGCTCAGAGCCATTCAAGAAGGACGCTTTGGTCGACGCCTCGAGCGCAGCGACCGGGGTTACGACCGAGGAGGAGGACATGGTGGCAGACGCTGGGACGACCATGGCCCATGCCAGGTGTGGCGCGACCGACCTCGTGAGGACCGCTGGCAAGATCAGCCTCGTGAGGGTGCCTCGAGGGACTAGCCTCGTGAGGATCGTCCTCACGGCAACGCAGGCCTTCCTCCACTACCGCCACCACCCAGAAGGAATGACGACCACTATCAAGACGAGGGGGCTAGGGGCTTCCAGGAGCCATGTGCTATCGCCTGCATCTTGGGCGGAGCGCAAGCCCCGGCCTCGCAGCGTATCTTCAAACAGTTTGCTCACGAAGTGAATGCAGTTCTCCCCAAGCTCGAGGCCACACGCCCGCTCAAATGGTCCAGGTGCCCCATCACATTCAGTTCGGCAGATCAGCTCAAGTGTGCAGCTACTGCAAGCGTCCTCCCAATGCTTTGTTCATCAATCATTAGCAACGTGCAAGTTACCAAGACCCTCATCGACGGCGGCGCATGGCTCAACGTCCTGTCCGTCGACACATTCGACAGCCTCCAAGTGCCATACGACCAGCTTCAACCTACCAAGCCTTTCTCAGGAGTGACCGTCGGCTCTACTACCCCGATCGGGCAGGTCCGCCTCCCTGTTACCTTCGAAGAATGCAACAACTACCGCACCGAACTCATCGACTTCGATGTCGCCTACATCTGCCTGCCATACAACGCCATCTTCGGGTACCCAGCCCTGGCCAAGTTCATGGCGGTGACCCATCATGGCCACAATGTCCTCAAGATGTCGGGAAGCGGCGGAATCATCACAGTCCCATGCGAGGAAAGAGACGCGGTGTGCTCCCTCGAGCGTGCCTTCCAAGCTGCAGCAATCGACGACTCCGACAGCCAGGGCGAGTGCCCTCCTGAGGCCACCCCATGAAGAAAAAGTAGTTGCACCACGCAGGGCCTTAGGCAAGCGGCGCCTCGTCAAGGAAAGCGCGCCCAGCGCCCCTCTCGGGCAGGGCTCGGGGGCTCTCTTCTGGAGGGCCTCAGACTTTGCCAACATCACAAGGGAGACGCTTGGGCACCACTTGGAGGCGTGCTTTGCGGCACGTTTCCCTCAAGAGAACACAGGGCAAGGAGTGCCCACCGTTTAGGAGTACATCACCAAGACCACTCAGGGACTGCAAGACGCAAGGGCCATGCGCGGCGGCCGCCGCTCACCAGGCGCAGCTCCCCATCCAGGCAAGGATGTCGGGCTGCGCGTCTATATCGACGTCCTAGGGCTCAACCGGGCCACCTCTCAGGAGCTTTTCTGGCCTTCGCGTGTGGGACTCTGCGAGGGCCCACCTCACAGGTATGTTCGCATGCCTTTTGGCCCGCCGAGCGTGGCGACCGCCTATTAGTGCCACCTGCGGAGCGTCCTGGTGGCTCAGAAGGCCAGGCGCCACGCTGTGCTCACAGAGAGGAAGTCGGTCCTCAAGGAATCCCCTGGACCGCCAGAGCCTCCCGAGGCTCAAGGCCCCGGCGGCTCATGAGAAGCAGCCCCTTCACCGCATACATTTAGCTGCCCCAACTCTCTTCATCAACAAAACCAGGTGACATTTTCCAAGTTCATTCAGCTGGGAGCGCCCCCAGGGCTGCATCACTCCCAGGCCGCGTGGGTTCGTCCCTGTGGCATGTATCTTTCCTTTTATGTCTTTAGCTTACCTTGTTGGGGGCGCCCCTCAGGCTGCATCATCCCCAAGCCGCTCGGGCAGGACCCAATGGCACATATCGTTATGCATTTACCTGAGCTAAGTTGCCTTTCATGCTTAATCTATCTATGATTATCACCACCTTGATCGCCACCCACCATGGGAGCCGCGCGCCGGCCGTCTTTCTTCAGGACCCTTCGCGTTGCATACGATCTCGCAGGACCAAGGCAGCAAACAAGAACCAAGACCAGTCGCAACCCGCCTTGAGGTAGGGCCTCGTGAGTCCTGCACTAAGTCACGACTGTCCAAACACACCTCGTCTAGCCCTGCCGTGCAAGCCACGTGTCAGGGCGGGGCAGTACATGCCCCGGGGGCTCTCCGCACTAGGGAGTCCCCTCTCACTCGCCAGAAGCAAACCAGCAATCACCACGGCAACTGGTGCCCTTCCTCGCGCTAACTTGCAGGAACTTCCTGAGGGCCGTAGTAGGCGGAACCGCAGACTCTCCCTCTTCTCAAATGCGATTCGCTTGCACGTTAAAAGGAGGGATCCTGAGCATCGCGCCTCAGGAGCTCTTACTGGCTCCCCAGCCCTCACCCCCTGGCCTTGAGCATGGCACGCAACCTAGCATACCAGCGGCGGCTGAGCTCTCTCAAGGGCCGGGACCTGAGGACACAGAGCACCAAGAAGAACATGGAGGGGAGGGGAGACCCGCATGGGCCTGGCCTAGCTATACTACGCTGACCGATGTGCGAGTCCGGCACGACTCAAGGAGCCGACCCCAGACAACCAAGATAAGTTCTCGCTCTGGATCCACCAGTCGCTACGGCACGAGACCCTCGCTCACTCCGTTCGCTGCCCTGCTGCGGCAATGTTTTCTTCCTTTCCCATCCTAAGACGGCTGCTTGCACGCTAAAGGGGACCTTGTCGGAGTCCTGGATTAGGGGGTCCTCGGATAGCCGGACTATATACTTTGGCCGTACTGTTGGACTATGAAGATAGAAGATTGAAGACTTGGTCCCGTGTCCGGATGGGACTCTCCTTTGCATCAAAGGCAAGCTTGGCGATTCGGATATGTAGATCTCCTCCCTTGTAACCGACTCTGTGTAACCCTAGATCCCTTCGGTGTCTATATAAACCGGAGGGTTTAGTCCGTAGGACGACAACAATCATACCATAGGCTAGATTCTAGGGTTTAGCCTCTCCGATCTCGAGGTAGATCAACTCTTATAATACTCATATCATCAAGATCAATCAAGAAGGAAGTAGGGTATTACCTCCATCGAGAGGGCCCGAACCTGGGTAAACATTGTGTCCCCCGCCTCCTGTTACCATCCACCTTAGACGCACAGTTCAGGACCCCCTACCCGAGATCCGCCGGTTTTGACACCAACATTGCTGCTTTCATTGAGAGTTCCACTGTGCTGTCACAATCAAGGCTTGATGGCTCCTTCGATCATCGGCAACGATGCGATCTAGCGTGAGGTTTTCCTCCCCGGACAGATCTTCGTATTCGGCGGCTTTGTACTGCGGGACAACTCGCTTGGCCATATGGAGCAGATCTAGAGCTACGCCCCTGGCCATCAGGTCAGGTTTGGAAGCTTGAACTATACCGCCCACATCCGCGGAGACTTGATCTTCGACGGATTCGAACCCATGTCAGGTACGTCGCATAGTCACGATGAGCATGATTCAGCTCTGCCATCGGACAGTGTTCGGGAGATCACACCTCTGACTACTCCGGCCCTCAATCCAGAACAGATCGCGCCGTTCGAGGATGGGTGGATGGACCCCGCCACTGAGGCCGCACACTCAGCGGCGATAGAGCCGAATACTGACTTCACCTCCTATGAGACCTGTGTTGCCGGTCACTCGAATTCGTCCCCAGCCACAGAATCCGAACCGCTCGCGTCCGTGCCCATCCAATCTGATTGGGCATCAATCATGGAGTTCACCTCCGCGGATATCTTTCATCACTCGCTCCTAGGCGATGTGCTAAACTCATTATGGTCTCTCTCCTTGTCAGGATACCCTTGGCCGAACTCTGCCTGGCTCGAGTGGGAAGCGGACGGCGAAGAAATTCATTCCCCACCCACCACCCACTTAATAGCCACTTTAGACGACCTAACTAACATGCTCGACTTCGACTCCGAAGACATCGACGGTATGGACGATGATGCAGGAGACGAACAGGAACCACCGCTCACAGGGCACTGGACTGCCACCTCATCTTATGATATATACATGGTGGACACCCCCAAAGAAAGCGATGGCAATAAGGCAATGGAGGATAATCCTCCTGAGAAGCAATCCAAGAACTGGCGTCATTGGCACCGCTCTAAACACCGCCATAGCAAAAACAGCGATACCGGCACAGGAGACAATAACACCGCAAATAGTGCCGAAGACGAAGACAATCCCCTCCAGCCAGGCTTTGAGCGGGAGGATGGGCAAGCCAGCCCCAAGGAATAGGCAGCAAACGGAGAATCAGAGGATGACAATTACATGCCTCTCTCCGAAGACGAGGTGAGCCTCGGCGACGAAGAATTTATCGTGCTTGAGGATCCCGTCGAACAGGAGCGCTTCAAGCGCCGGCTTATTGCCACAGCAAAAAGCCTGAAGAAAAAGGAACAACAGCTTCAAGCTGAGCAAGATCTGCTAGCGGATAGATGGACTGAGGTCCTGGCAGCCGAGGAACATGAACTCGAGCGCCAAATCAAAAGTTTCCCAAAGCGCAGGTTGCTACCCTGGCTTGAAGAGGAAGCATTAAAGCCTGCGCTTCTAGCGTATGATGCGGCAGACCGGCCACCTCCTGGCCGAGACAAAGTGGCATATAAGTCCCAAGTCTAGCCCGTACCCCGTCGCCAGTCAAACAAGAACAGCAAAGCCCGGGGTAACACGCAGGACTCGTGAGACGTATTGGAAAACAAAGCAGGACACAAAAGATCAATTCAGATCACGAGGGTGCACCCCAACACATGACTACAACCGTCATGCCAGATATACCAAAAGCAAATCCGGCCGGGCCGAACACAGCAGACAAGACTCGTACGAACTGCGTCATGACATAGCCCGGCACAGAGGCGCCGCACACCCCCTATGCTTCACTAGTGAAGTAATGGATCATGAATTCCCAGAAGGGTTTAAACCCGTGAATATTGAATCATACGATGGTACTACTGACCCCGCGGTATGGATAGAGGATTTCTTCCTCCACATTCACATGGCCCGCGGGGATGATCTACACGCCATCAAGTACCTCCCGTTAAAACTCAAAGGACCAGCTCGACATTGGCTAAATAGCTTGCCAGCAAACTCCATTGGAAGTTGGGAGAACCTGGCAGATGCATTCCTGGACAACTTCCAGGGCACTTATGTGCGACCATTGGATGTTGATGATTTAAGTCACATAACACAACAGCCCGGAGAGTCAGCCAGAAAATTTTGGACTCGGTTCCTAACCAAAAAGAACCAAATTGTGGACTGTCCGGATGCTGAAGCCCTAGCGGCCTTTAAACATAACATCCTTGATGAGTGGCTCACCAGACATCTCGGCCAAGAGAAGCCAAAGTCCATGGCATCCCTCACAACACTCATGACCCGCTTCTGCGCGGGCGAGGATAGCTGGTTGGCCCATAGCAACAACACAGCAAGCAACCCTGGCACATCGGAGGCCAGAGACAACAACGGCAAGCCACATCGCAACAGATACAAGCGCCGCAACAATAGCGATAAAGCCGAAGACACGACAGTCAATGCCGGATTCAGTGGCTCTAAATCTGGTCAGCGGAAAAAGCCGTTCAAAAGAAACAATCCGGGCCCGTCCAGTTTGGACCGCATACTCGACCGCTCGTGTAAAATTCATGGCACCCCTGATAAGCCAGCCAACCACACCAACAGAGAATGTTGGGTGTTCAAGAAGGTCGGCAAGTTGAATGCCGAAAGCAAGGAAAAGGGGCTGCATAGCGATGATGAGGAGGAGCCCCGACCGCTGAACACAGGAGGACAGAAGAAATTTCCTCCCCAAGTGAAAACGGTGAACATGATATACGCAACCCATATCCCCAAGCGGGAACGGAAGCGTGCACTCAGGGACGTCTACGCGATGGAGCCAGTCGCCCCAAAGTTCAACCCATGGTCTTCTTGTCTAATCACTTTTGTTCATAGGGACCACCCCACTAGTATCCGTCATGGCGGTTCTGCCGCATTGGTCCTCGATCCTATCATTGACGGATTCCACCTCACTCGAGTCCTTATGGAAAGTGGCAGCAGCGTGAACCTGCTTTATCAGGATACGGTGCGCAAAATGGGTATCGACCCCTTGAGGATCAAACCCACAAAAACCACCTTCGAAGGTATCATACCAGGTGTAGAGGCCTGTTGCACGGGCTCAATCACACTGGAAGTGGTCTTCAGATCTCCGGATAACTTCCGAAGCGAAGAGTTAATCTTCGATATCGTCCCCTTCCACAGTGGCTATCACGCACTACTCGGACAAACCGCATTTGCTAGATTCAATGCGGTACCACATTATGCATACCTCAAGCTCAAAATGCCAGGACCTCGCGGGGTTATAACAGTTAACAGAAACACAGAATGCTCGCTCCGCACGGAGGAGCACACTGCGGCCCTTGCGGCAGAAATGCTAAGCAGCCTTTTGAGGCAAACTGCCAATTTAGCGACAAGGTCCACAAACACATTCAAGCGAGTCCGGAGTAACCTGCAACAGAATCGCCAGGCGCGTTCAGAGCTCACCTAGCAATTCGGCCTCCGTCCTAGTCCCAGTCAAGCGACAAAATTTATGCCGCACGTACATAACTATGCACTAAAGATACCATGGGTATAGGTGGAGGCACGGCTATGGCACGTCCCACAATGCGGTTCAATCGCCTCAGGACTAGTATATCTTTATCATTTTCTTCCTTTCAGGACCCTATTCTCTGGAGGCCCTCTCCAATAGCTAGATCATCGGACCCATTACGGGAGGGAAGCACCAAGGGAGCAAGAAGCTTTGACATACAAGGGAATACCCAGGTGGTTTCATATACCGATCGTTATACCTGTTACATACTCGTACGTAGCTCGCCCTTGGATCAGACATGTCAAATAGTCCTATTTTTGCTTATTGTACCACTTATACACATACGCTTTGATGTATCCTATAAATAACAATGCACAGCGTCACCTTATTATTACATTTCTTCACCTTTTTTTCTTTTCCTTGTTTGTCTATTCACAAAAAGTTGCTCCCGTACATTTTGGTACGTTCAGTATGCCAGGGGCTTCAGTGTACCCCATAACACGGCAAGAAAAGTCCGAACACTTTCGACAGTGCGGCACCCCGAACTTATAGCATTATATGCATCAGCTCCGAATCATGTCTTGGGTCAATAGTTGGGTTTGCTCGGCTCCCTTGTTTTGGTGCCTTACATTCTGCTATATCGGCTAAGCTAGCACTGGGAGAACTACTGCAATTCTGTCCCGGTTCTTCCGGACAAGCACCTCAGTAGAGAAAGCCGAAAACTGACTGTCATGATGCGACGAGAGCTGGTCGCTGTTCGAGAGGTCCCAAATTCCTAAAGATTTTTTCCGCTTCAGGCGAGGAGTCGGCCTTGTCATATTTAGGTGATCATAGCGCCCCAAGTTCGGCCTTCCGAATACTAGGGGCATCGCCAAAATTTAAAATTGTAGACTTCTATGGCTAAGTGAAAGTGATAAAGCCTTATAGTCTGATTGCCTGGTTCGTTGTGCTGAACACCTCCTTCGAGGGACCCAAAACTGGGATAAACAGTGATCAGATTTATCCTGAACACCTCAGTACTAGCTACATGGGGGCACAAGCCGACGGCTGGCCAACTCTCAGATTTTATAAACGGCCGCACATAAGGTAATATTTTAAATCAAAAAGCGTTATATAGCGCAAACGAACTCATTTTCATATTACAGGATCACATGAGTACATTCATTCAAATATTATATCCTTAGAACATTCCTCCGCCACAAGGCGGGCACCCTTCAGGACGCTATCATAATAATTTTTAGGGCGGCGATGCTCCTTGCCCTCCGGCGGCCCCTCCTTCACCAGCTTCTCGGCGTCCATCTTTGTCAAGTGCACTTTCGCTCGGGCAAAAGCCCTGCGCGCACCCTCAATGCAGATGGACCGCTTTATGACTTCAAGCCGTGGGCAAGCATTCACAAGCCACCTTACCAGGCCGAAGTAGCTGCCAGGTAGGGGCTCGCCAGGCCACATCCGGACTATGAGGCCCTTCATGGCCTATTCGGCAGCCTTGTGGAGCTCGACCAATTGCTTCAACTGGTCGCTCAAGGGCATCGGATGTTCGGTCCCAATATACTGAGACCAGAGCAACTTCTCCGTCGAGCTCCTTCCTTGGCCTGGTAAAATTCCGCGGCATCGGACACACTGCGGGGAAGATCTGCGAACGCTCCTGGAGAGCTCCAAACTCGGGTAAGTAAAAGGAAAGTTTCCTTCACATGCTTGCTTTGCATAATGAATTCCTTACCCGCCGCTATCTTCTGGACCACCTGAAGCTCCTGGAGGGCATTGTGGGATTCGGCCTTGGCATTTTTTGCGTTCTCAAGGGCCTTCGCAAGATCAAACCCTTGCGTCTTAGAGTCACGCTCCAAGGACTCGTATTTTTTGACGAAATCCTGGAGCTCTTGCTGCACCTCGCCGACTCTATATTCTTGCTTCTCACGCTCGGTGCGCTCCTTGGCCGCTTTGTCTTCGGCCTCGGACATCGCCTCCTTCAGGGCCGCCACTTCGGTCGTGGCCCCTAGCAAAATTCATGATGATCCTGTGACTTAACAACCACATTCCTTTTTATTCCTTATCAATATATGGACAGGTAGTACTTACGTTTGTTCTCTTCGAGCTGCCTCTTGGTAAGGTTGAGCTCTTCTTCGGACCGCTCAAGGTCCCGCTTCAGTGTGGAGACCTCCTCAGTGCGAGCGGCAGCGGCCAGCAGCGAAGCCTGCTTATTCACATAAGACACATTTTGATTAGACTCCTGTGATTATTATTTGATCCTCTATTCGGCCTTTCTTTGCAAACGCCAAACATAGCATCAGGGCTACTATATATGGTATAACATTTTCTTATAAATTGATTACTTACCTCAAATCCTGTTAAGAGGCTGGCACAGGCTTCAGTCAGTCCGCTTTTAGCGGACTGAACCTTCTCTACCACCGCACTCATGACAGTGTGGTGCTCCTCGTCAATGGAAGCGCCACGAAGCGCTTCCAGCAAGTTGTCCGGTGCCTCTGGATGGACAGAGGCCATCGGCACAGACGGCTCGCCCCCCTTTGTGAGGGGTCGCCCGACAAAGTCCGGAACCACGGGAGGTTCCGGCATAGTATTCGCCCAGGGGCCAGACTTGCTGCCCCGTCCTTAGGGCCCACAGTAACCTTGCCTCACATGCGCCCGACGTCTGGGAGGTCGCCTTGGGGCACCCCTAGAACTACCTTCCCTTGGCTTGGTGCCCTTTGGGACAACACCTCGGCGTCATCCGTAGGGAGGGGGGAGGAGGCCGTCGGGAGCGAATCACTATTCATCTCCGACAGGCCCAAAGACCCATCCGAAGAGGATATGTCGAGACGATCCTTGGGTGGGCTGCATGATCATGTTTGGCATGATAAGGAACAATAAAACGAAATATACCAGAACTGTTATGGTATCCAGATACTTACGACTTTGCCAGGGGCTTGTCCCTGGGCAACCACTCCTTGTCGTTGAACACGGGCATGGTGGAACGGTCTGGAAGGAGGGCTCTTCCCTTCTTGGACCCTTCGGCCTCCCCGGATGGGGCGGCCTTCCTTTTCTTATCCCCCCGGGCTGGATGTGGAGAATTTTCCTCTTCCTCCTCCTCATCTTCATGGGAGCAGGGTGTCTCGGTGTTATTGGACGATGATTCTGATACAACCTTGCGCCGGAGACCTTGTTTGGTCCCTGCGGCCTTCTTCTTGGCCTTCTTCTCGGGTGCCTCATAGGGCGCCGGAACCAGCATCTCCATCAGGAGAGTACTTGCTGGATCTTCGGGAAGCAGGGCCGGATAGTCGATCCACTCCGCTATCGCAGCCCATTCCTGTCAAAAAATGTGGAGGCTCAGATCCCTCGCATAATTATACTAGGGAAAGAAACACCTTATGAGATATAAGGAGCTTACCAGATTAGCAGGGCGCTTTGCGCTGAGTTCGCGGTCCTCGGTAAGGGGAGGAGGTACATCGGCAGACTTGAACAACACCCTCCAGATGTCCTGGTGCGTCGTGTCAAAGAGCTCTCGCAGCGTCTGGTGCTTTGCCGAGTCGAACTCCCACATATTGAATGCCCGTCTTTGACACGGGAGAATCCGGCGAAAGAGCATGACCTGGACCACGTTGACAAGCTTGATTTTCTTGCTTATCATGCTTTTAACGCAGTTCTAGAGTCCGGTCAGCTCCACCGATGAACCCCAAGATAAGCCCTTCTCTTTCCAGGAGGTGAGCCGCCTGGGGATGCCGGATCGGAATTCGGTGGGCGCCGCCCAGTTGATGTCGCGCGGCTCGGTGATGTAGAACCACCCCGATTGCCACCCCTTTACATTCTCCACATAGAAGCCTTCGAGCCAGGTGACGTTGGGCATTTTGCCCACCATGGCGCCTCCGCACTCCGCTGGCTGGCCGACCACCACCTTCGGTTTAACATTGAAGGTCTTCAGCCACAGGCCGAAGTGGGGATTGATGCGGAAGAAGGCCTCACGCATGAGATAAATGCCGAGATGTTGAGGATGCAGTTGGGGGCCGGATCATGGAAGTCCAGCCCGTAGTAGAACATGAGCTCACGAACGAATGGATGGAGGGGAAATCCCAGCCCGCGGATGAAATGGGTAAGGAATACAACCCTTTCATGGGGCTCGGGGGTAGGAACAATCTGCCCCGCGCCTGGGAGCCGGTGCGCAATATCTGCGGCCAGGTATCCAGCTTCCCGGAGCTTCGTGATGTTCTCCTCCGTGACGGAGGAGGCCATCCACTTGCCTCCCGCTCCGAACATGTTCGGAGTGTTTTTGTGGAGAAAGATGCAAACTTGGGCGCTGGAGCTCGAGTGCGTGAGAATGGATGGACAGGGAGGAAGAAGGCGTGGGTAAAAAAGAGGAGTCCTTATCCCTTTATAAGGGCGGTAGAAACTGCGTGCCTCCCCACTTGCCTGGTAAAACTTGCTTATTCCCAAGCATCGTGATTGATGGCGCGGTTGGGTTACCCACACCCGTATTGATGAGAATCCCGTGATAAGGGGACACGATCTCTGCTTCGACAAGACGTGCCAAGAAAATTGCCTCACAATATGTGCAATAGCGGGTTGAGAAAAACGGTTCGAATAATAACCGGAGCCATGGCATGAGGTCATGTTATGAAAAGTTGTCAGTAGATTAGATTTGTGAAAATATTATACTCTGTACGGTGGTATGTGGAATTTGTTTTGCAGAGCCGGACACAATCCTTGTCTTCAAAATCTTCCGTGGAGTATTCGGGGGTGGAACCTGCCTTGCAATGCCGAAGACAATCTGCGCGCCGGACTCGTCGCCATTGAAGCCTGGTTCAGGGGCTACTAAGCGAGTCCTGGAGTAGGGGGTCCTCGTAGAGCCGGACTATATACTTTGGCCGGACTGTTGGACAATTAAGATACAAGATTAAAGACTTCGTCCCGTGTCCGGATGGGACTCTCCTTTGCGTGGAAGGCAAGCTTGCCGATTTGGATATGTAGATCTCCTCCCTTGTAACCGACTCCGTGTAACCCTAGCTCCCTCCGGTGTCTATATAAACCGGAGGGTTTAGTCCCTAGGATGACAACAATCATACCATTGGCTAGCTTCTAGGGTTTAGCCTCTCCGATCTCGTGGTAGATCAACTCTTGTAATACTCAAATCATCAAGATCAATCAAGCAGGAAGTAGGGTATTACCTCCGTCGAGAGGGCCCAAACCTGGGTAAACATTGTGTCCCCCGCCTCCTGTTACCATCTGCCTTAGACGCACAGTTAGGGACCCCCTACCCGAGATCCGCCAGTTTTGACACCGACAGACCTGTTGAGCATTGCGCCTCAGGAGCTCTTACTGGACCTTGGGCTGCTCACCTCCTGGCCTTGACCACGGCACGCGACCTGGCATACCAGCGACGGCTGTAGCCTTCCTAGGGAGCGGGACCTGTCAGCGTAGAGCACCAAGCTGTCGCGGGATTGGAAAGGGGAGGCCAAGCCTCGGCAGGATATGCGCACACAAATCTTTATAATGAGGGCTATATTGACAAAAGGCATTACAGACGCTTTACACGCCCCCATGGGGTTCATTTCTTGATTCCTTGCAGGGAACAAAAGGGAAGGAATTTCTAGGAGTTCTATCTACACGCACCAGATGTCGCCGACGCCATCATCACCAGTGGGCCACGTGAGGCCAGCGCCAACCCCATCCAGATCAGCGGCGATGGCGGCTGGACGCCGCAACCCTACTCCGGGCTCGGTGGGAGCTCGGCGGAACGTAGCTATCATCGCTCGTCTCCGGAGACTCCGCGAGCTCAGGAGAGTCGCTGGACCACCAGGAGTCACCACTGTCGTTGGAGGAGCTGCAGGCAACACCTGTGGCGGGCCCAGCGCCTGCTGCAGCATCGTCCTGGCGACATCCTTCAGGCAGCACTCCAGGCGGCGGCCTTCCTCGTCAAAGACCTTGAAGAATAGCACGGAGGCGTCATCGTATTCGAAGTGGATCGCGAGGGAGCCATCCGCACGGCAGAATCGGGCAATCTCGCCCCAGCCTCGGGTCATGAAGATCTTCCCGGAGGCAACGACTCCAATCTCCTCTCCAGTCGCTGGGGCGTCGCAATCGGCGTGTCGCAGCCAAAGCTCGCGAAGGCCCCTCGGCTGCATCTCGGCGGCGAAGAACTGTGGGAGGCGTATCCAGGTGCACGGGGGCATTGCCTCCCACAGCATGAACTCGCGCGAGGAGTCCGCATCGTGGACCCCTGGGGCGATGGCGTGCGCCTCCATGGCACGGCGACCACGGCCCTGGCGCGGGCGGCGCCGCTCATCGCTCCTCCCTCCGGAGTCATCGGCATGAGCGTACAAGGGCAACGGGTACCCAGGAGGCGGCCTATCATACCAAGGCCACGACACCATCGGCCTCACGACCATCTCGCGGCGATGAGACCTCCTCTTCTTCGGCGGGAGCAGCTCGGGCTCGTTGAGGGGAGCCTTGCCTTTCTCTGCAGCAGAGAACCTCCGGATCGGCGCCATGTCTGCACAAGCAAGGAGTGGAGCAAGGAAGGAGAATAAGCGGGAGAGGCAGAGGAAGGATGGGCAACGTGGGCTCCGCCCCCTCCCAGTTATACCAGGAGAAGGCCAACCAGCGCCCCCCACGATCACAGGTAATGATGGTTTTCCTTGCATGTTGCTGGGACTTGTCAAGTCGGGCAGTTGCCGAGGGAGCATGGGGAAGCGGAGACTCCCACGTCCAATCAACCGCCACGCGTCGGCCGAGGCTGCATGCTATTGGGGCCCGTGGCGCTCCGCACTTGACCCTTGGCTTTGCCTCGAAGCCAAGCCCGAGAGCGCCTTGGGCCCAGGGGCTACTATCGGTGTTCTGGGAATGGGGGTCCCCAGACTTGCCTGCCCGCGGCCCACGGCGTGGCTTTGCTAGCAGGCCTGTACGTCCCATCTTCACCAGCAAGGAATCAAGACCCTCCCAAGGCGGACGATGTAAGACCTCCTCAGGAGCGGCCTCGCCAGGCAGGCTCGCGAGGGGGGCAGAGTTCAAGGCCAGGCAAACCTCGTGAGGTTCTCATGACGTGAGCCATGACGATCGAGACCAGGTGGGCGCCTGTAACGCCCCAAGACCGATGTGCCAGGTGTCTTCCAGGTATTCGCCGACGTTGCCATGTCATTCGCTTGCGTGTTGCATCTTGTCATGTCATCATCCACATTGCATCATCATGTTTTCAAACTTGCATCCGTCCGGGTTCCCCCAGTTCCGTCCGTTGTCCATTTTGAGCCCAACCACACTTGCACGCGCCCGCGGCACGTCCGAAATATTATTTTATAAGTGGCCGGGAAATGTTCTCGGATTGGGTTGAAAGTTGGTGTGTGGTCTTATTATAGTGTAGATAGATCGCCTGTCAAGTTTCATCGCTTTCAGAGTTCATTTGATAGCCCAACCATTAAACTATAACGACAATATAGTCGGTCAAACGTCGGACGTTTTCGGTCTCCGGAAACCATGACTTGCTGCATCTCTCCCCTCTTCTCTCAGACCAACCCGCTCTCCACAGCCCACCTAGTCCATCTACCTACCCCTCTTCGCGTCCAGAGCCACCCGATATGATCGCACGGTCCGAAAACCCCTCTTTGCGCAGTGCACCGACCCCTCGCGCGCGCGTCCGAACTCTGTCCCGGACCCGACCCGGACAGTCGTTACCGTTGTGTCCGGATCATCCCCTAACATCTACAAAACATCTTCATTGAACTCCCTAGCCTCTTTTCTCGACCGCCCGATTACAATCGTACGGATCGAATACCCCTAAACCTAGCCTACTTACTATATAAATAGAGCAACCCTAAAATCTAGGGGAGTTGTCCCATCAGTCCCATCCCGCCGCCGCCACCCGGTCTCGATCCTCCTCGGGATCTCCTTCTCCTATTTTTCCTCTACCCACCAACCAGCTCTCTCCACTGCTACTCATCGATCCAGCTGCCTGCGCCCTCGATCCAAAATTCCTTCGGCCTCCAACCTGCAGTACTTCTGCTCGATCCAGATGTGATCGAGGCCATGCCCCTCGTCCCCGCGCCCCTGATTTGCTCGATTCAAGAGGAGAGAAGCTCCTCCTGAAGCCTTTTCTTCGCCATGACCGTCGCCCTTGATTTCCCTCGCCCGGAAGCCGCTGCAGCCTCCTCGATCCGGATCCACCCCGGCGCCACCGAACCACTCCCGCCTCCAGCTTGACGATCGCCGGACCAAGAGTCCTGCCCCAGCGCCATGGCCAGGAGTCACCGACCCAAGACCCCAGGGCTCCCCAACAGCTGCGCGTCTGGCATCCAAGCCACCGTCTTCTTCCCGCGGCTCTTCGCCGGAGTCGTCAAGCTGCCGCCCTGGAGTTTCTCCACCACCGACTCCCTCCGTCTCGGATTCCGCCCGGCTCCGCTGCCTCGCCACGGCGGACCTCGCCAGTAGGTCCCGTCGACGAGCCTCTGCTCCTTTCCTCCCCTCCCGCTTGCCTTTCTCTGACCCTGCCACGACGCCCTCTGCAGGTAGACATCACCGCCTTGGATTCACGCCAAGCTCCGCCGTCCCCGCGCTCCTGCCGTCTCGCCAGTTCCGGCAGGTCCTGTCGCTGCGACGCGCCCTCTTCATCACGCTGCCGCTCCCCTACTTTACTTGCTTGGGTCATTGCTGCTCTGCTTCCTGTCGAACAGCGCAGTTTGATCCGCGTCGTCGCGCGTTGACAACGGCCCCCGCACCCCCCGTTCGATCCAGCAAGGCCCAACGGCGACCGGCCCAGCCGTGCCCTTCAGCCACCCCAGTACACCACCAAGCCAGCCTCAAGGCCCAATGTGAGGACGAGTCCGCCCCAGTTTCGGCCCGTAGTATTTTTTTCCGTTGCTGCGAATTTAGCTATTTTCCACAGGATTGCTGTTTTACAGAAAAGCCCTTATTGATCATGCATTTAATAACTTCACAACCGTGCATCAGATCTAAATAAATTATATATGAAACTTGCTTATAATTCCATCGAGTTTAATAATATCCAACTTTCATCTATGTTTAAAATGCTTAAGAAGTTGTTTGTTTAAACTTGCTTAATTAACTTGCTAAAATGATTTATTTCATAACTAAATAACCGTAACTCGGATTTTAATAAACTTTATATGCAAATGGGTTAGAATTTTGCCTAGTTTAACATGGTGGCATCATCTTGCATGTTTAATAACTATAAAATATGGTTTAGGGCAGAACAGTACCAAACCTTAAAATATGCGCATGAGGAGTTACCGGACTTGTTTATTGTTCCGGCCTCATTTAAACTTGCCTAGATAGGTAGTTTTACTTTGCTTCACCCCTTGCCATGCTAAACAACATTTAATATTGTTGAGTTCATAAACGAGATCGATCTAAATAAGTCATGTGGTGTTTCGTCAATATGCAACCCGTTGCATATTGAGCTCCACTTAATTTGTAGGGTTGTTTGTGCACTTTGCCATGCCATGCTTCATTAAACCGGACATGCATCATACTCGATTGTGCATCATGCCATGATTATGTGATGGTTGTTTGCCATGTTGTGTGCTTCTTTCCGGTGTTGCTTCTTCGGGTTGGTTCCGATAACGTCGCGTTTGTGAGGACCCGTTCATCTACGTCCGTTTGTCTTCCTCATGGACTCGTTCTTCTTCCTTGCGAGATTTCAGGCAAGATGACCATACCCTCGAAATCACTTCTATCTTTGCTTGCTAGTTGCTCGCTCTTTTGCTATGCCTATGCTGCGATACGTACCACTTGCTTATCATGCCTCCCATATTGTTAAGCCAAGCCTCTAACCCACCTTGTCCTAGCAAACCGTTGTTTGGCTATGTTACCGCTTTGCTCAGCCCCTCTGATAGCGTTGTTAGTTACAGGTGAAGATTGAAGTTTGTTCCTTGTTGGAACATGTTTACTTGTTGGGATATCACCATATCTCTTATTTAATAAATGCATTTATATACTTGGTAAAGGGTGGAAGGCTCGGCCTTATGCCTGGTGTTTTGTTCCACTCTTGCCGCCCTAGTTTCCGTCATATCGGTGTTATGTTCCCGGATTTTGCGTTCCTTACGCGGTTGGGTTATAATGGGAACCCCTTGATAGTTTGCCTTGAATAAAACTCCTCCAGCAAGGCCCAACCTTGGTTTTACCATTTGCCACCTAGCCTTTTTCTTTCCCTTGGGTCGGCCAACCCAAGGGTCATCTTATTTTAACCCCCCCCCCCGGGCCAGTGCTTCTCTAAGTGTTGGTCCAACCAAGAGCACTGTGCGGGGCCGTCCCTTGGCAACTTGGGTTAGGTTGGCTCCCGTACGCTTAGCTTATCCGGTGTGCCCTGAGAACGAGATATGTCTAGCTCCTATCGAGATTTGTCGGCACAGCGGGTGGTCTTGATGGACTTGTTTTACCATTGTTGAGGATGTGTTGTAACCGGGATGCCGAGTCTGATCGGATTGTCTTGGGAGAAGGAATATCCTTCGTTGACCGTGAGAGCTTGTGATGGGCTAAGTTGGGACACCCCTGCAGGGATTTGAACTTTCGAAAGTCGTGCCCGCGGTTATGGGCAGATGGGAATTTGTTAATGTCCGGTTGTAGAAAACCTGAAGTTGACCTTAATTAAAATACATCAACCGTGTGTGTAACCGTGATGGTCTCTTCTCGACGGAGTCCGGGAAGTGAACACGGTGTTGGAGTAATGCTTGACATAGGTTGTTCTAGGATCACTTCTTGATCATAGTTGTTCGACCATGCTTTTGCCTTCTCTTCTCGCTCTCATTTGCGTATGTTTAGCCACCATATATGCTAGTCGCTTGCTGCAGCTCCACCTCATACCTTTTACCTTACCTATAAGCTTAAATAGTCTTGATCGCGAGGGTGTGAGATTGCTGAGTCCCCGTGACTCACAGATACTTCCGAAACCAGCTTGCAGGTGCCGTTGAACCGTGCGGATGACGCAACCAAGCTCAAGGAGGAGCTCGATGAAGACCTTGTCCTTTGTGTTGTTTCGTTCTAGTTGATCATTACTGGAGCCCAGTTGGCGTCGATCGGGGATCTGTGTAGCCTTTGGGGTAGTCTTCTTTTATTTTGGTTCCGTAGTCGGACCTTGATTGTATTTGGATGTTGTAATGCTATTCTTGTATTGTGTGAAGTGGCGATTGTAAGCCAACTATGTATCTCTTTCCCTTATGTATTACATGTATTGTGTGAGATTACCTCACTTGCGACATTGCTTTCAATGCGGTTATGCCTCTAAGTCGTGCTTCGACACGTGGGAGATATAGCTGCATCGAGGGCGTTACAAGTTGGTAATCAGAGCCTTCCCCGACCTTAGGAGCCGCCTTCTTGATCGAATCGTTGGCGTTGTTGAGTCTAGAAAAATGTTTTGAGTCATTTAGGATTATATATATCAGAGAGTTAGGAATTCTTTTTACTCCTCAGCCCCTTCATCGCTCTGGTAAGGCATCCTGACGTAGAGTTTTGACTCTTCCTTTTTCAAATTTTCACTAAATTTTTTTTAGGATCACGGGGGTATATTGGAATCGTTTCGATGGTTTTGTGACGAGAACATTGTTCTTGGTGCCTCTTGACATTTAGGGGTTGTGGCAGTGTCCCGGGGAGTTGAGCTCCGAGGTGTTGTCGTCACAATTTTATCGTTGCAGTTCTAGAATACCTGAGTTTAGTTTCGCCGACATCGAAAATCTCTTTTATGCAGTTGTTGGTGAGATAACCTCGACGCCACCCAGTACTGGGGCGGGAGTCCGGGAGTATTGCCATAACTCGTATAACGGATGCTTTTCGAAAGTTGAGGTAGACGATTTCCGAAGGTTTCTTGGTTATGTGTTGAAGGATGGATACAGGTGGATGTAGGATTTGCTAGTTTTGGCTGAGATATTATGCTTCCCCTGTATCCCCAACACCTAATTGCATAACCGGAAAGTTTCGGGAGTTTATAAGTGGGAATTCAAGTAGCTCTTAGGATATCTTTCCAACAGATGTATGATATGAAATTGGGGTTCGACGTCTAGTGGTCCGCCTATCCACTGTTGGTTTTACAGTGGTCTCGTTGTGTCTTAAAGAGTCCTTGGCTATGCCGACTCGGGGATGCTTCGTATGTCATGTGCTCTGCCTTGTACATGATGGTGCTGTACGATCGAGCCCATGTAGGCCCCACCACGAAAACTTCGGACGAAATCTCCATCATATGTTTGTTCCGGCTTATTCTGCAAGCCAATCCTTGTTTGGTTTTGAGTTGTGGTATTCGAGTTGCTTCGAAGTCAAATGTTGATTCCATACCTTTTCCAAGCGGTGTTCTCATATTTCTATGTGAATACAAATCCTTTTTGATCATCGAGATTGTCATCTAAATTTCTTCTCTACCGGCGTGTTTCTCTTCAAGCGGATCCGTTCATTTTCAACGTCCGCAAGATCAATTATCAGTTCTTCCCAACGGTGTCCTTTTCATCCATCTCCAAATTGTCTTTGTTTTTCCTACCCGCCCACCCTTTTTCCTCAAGGACTCAGATGTCTTAATAAAGCATCCATCTTATGGATGTGAAGTCTCTCCATTCTTTTCTGTCAATGTTCTTATCCGTTGATTCTCAGGAAGATGCTAACGGAGTTTCAAGTTCGTCACTCTTCGCTCATTTTCTTTTCCGGTGGATTCAATTCAAGCTTTGTTGACCATATCCTTTTCCTCGTTTCAATGTTTTTCCATGCCGGTGCACCCCATAATCATTCACCTCTCGCTATTCATTTGTTCTGGAGTGCTGAAGATATCTCAGAAGATGCTAGTGCTTATTCTCATTCTTTCAAGCTCTTTCGAGGTTGTTATCTCATTCTAGCCATTTAATTCAACCGGCGCAATCTATCTTTTAAATCATTCAATGGTGTTTCTTTTGAGTGGGCCCTAACCCATAGGTCTTTTCCCAGGATCTTACCTGACTCTTCTTATTCGTCCGGAGATATCCTCAAATTCTTTTCGAAGTTTTGACGTAAGAATGAATTTTCATCAGTCAAGTGCCTTTCTCCAAGATCTTTCAAATTCTTTTCATTGTTGGTTCAACCTTTCTAGTCTTCATCCCGGAGTATCTCAAAAATTCATGGTGGTCTTTATCATCGTCATTCTCTGCAGTTGAAGACCGAAGAAGAGTTTCTTTTAAATCTTGCTCCATTCTATGCCATCCTCTCATAATTGTTTTTGATTGTGGGAATTCTTTTCATCCATCCGGAGCATTTCAAGAGTCTTTCAGTTTGTTTATCCAAAGGCCATCATTTCAGGATTATCCATTCCAGTTTTTCAGTTATCATTCTCCAATCTTACCGGTGCATCGTTCAAGTGATCTCTAATCAGTTTGTAATCCCTTCGTTCTCATGTATCTAGTTTGTCTCAAGTATCTTCGTTCATTTCACAATTCTGACCCGATGATTCATCCTTTTAATTCATTCATTGTTCAATTCTTACGGTGGTTCTTCCAGGATTCTCTTCCGCTGTTATCATATCAATTCATTCATTGTTCCAATCCTACCAGTGGTTCGTTGAAGACGTTCTCAAGTTATGCTATATCTATCTTAATCCTTTCTACGAGAATAAGTAGTGTGCCAAATCCGTTGATTGTCATCAATTTAATTGGTGAAGGATAAGCATAATGTAATTCTTATTCTTGTTCATCCAAGTGATTAATTCCTTATTCCGAGGGTCATTGAAAAATTCTCGGTTTTCAATTGTTTCATCTCCTCTTCTTCCCGGAGTTCCAACCTTTTCAATTATTTCACCACGGAGATTCATCTAAATCGGTACAAGGATTCACCTTGTGTTTTTCAACTTCTCTTTCCTTTCATTTGATCATTCTTTTGTTTATCGGAGTTCTTCATGTAGATTCTGCATCATGGTTCATAAAGGATTTATTCCTTCTCAAAGTGTTCATAAAGCCCTTCGTTATGTCATTTTTTGAGGTGGTGTTATGTCATTTTTGATAATTTCCCTTCGTGTTTCATGGATCACAAGTTTTCCAAGAGTGACATATTTAAATACATCATTTTCTCTTCACTCTAGTCATCTTTCCAACCCATCAATTTCTTCGAGCATGAGCTCTTCTGAATCCATCAATCTCTTCGTTGGAGTTATCTTGGGTTATATTTCACCTAAAGCCTTCCCTAAGGATTTTTACTATTACGGTGCTTATATATGACCCAAGTTCTTCTTTTATCCTTCCGGCGAAATAAGTTTCTCGCCTCCTTGTTCATATCAATCCAATTCTTTTTCCTGTAAGTGGTTGGTTGTCACCTCATAATTTTGAGATGTCTCCATAAGCCCACAAGGATCATATCCTTTCGTATTGATCTTCCAACAACTCCGTTCTAGCATTTGTTGTAAGCGTGCTCTCTCAAGATCTTGTTTTCCCTTTGTTCATTGCATTCTTACTTTTGTTCCGGAGGCATTGTGTTGCTGCTCTCTTCAACCCATCTTCGTGTTTTGTCAAGATCATGTTCAATTCCTTCCTTTTCCAACCGGAGTGTCATGTTTTCATTCAAGTATCTTCTCATCTTATCAAGTTCTTATTCAACTCCTTTTTCTTTTCAATCAGAGTGCTGCCCGAAGTTGTTCTTTCTTGTTCCTCTTTTCTAACGGAGTGTTTTCAACTTCGTTCATCTTCGTTGTATTCTTTTCTCGAAATGGCTTAACCTTTTCAAGGTTATTTGGTTTCACTCATTGGTCAAAGAAGCAACATTAGTTTTACCCCTTCTCTTACTCTTCCGTTTTCCCTCCGGTGCCATTCTAGATCTCGGGACGAGATCCTCTTGTAGTGGTGGAGTGTTGTAACACCCCGAGACCGATGTGCCAGGTGTCTTCCAGTTATTCGCCGATATTGCCATGTCATTCGCTTGCGTGTTGCATCTTGTCATGTCATCATCCACATTGCATCATCATGTTTTCAAACTTGCATCCGTCCGGGTTCCCCCAGTTCCGTCCGTTGTCCGTTTTGAGCCCAACCACACTTGCACGCGCCCGCGGCACGTACGAAATATTATTTTATAAGTGGCTGGGAAATGTCCTCGGATTGGGTTGAAAGTTGGCGTGTGGTCTTATTATAGTGTAGATAGACCGCCTATCAAGTTTCATCGCATTCAGAGTTCGTTTGATAGCCCAATTGTTAAACTATAGCGACAATATAGTCGGTCAAACGTCGGATGTTTTCGGTCTCCGGAAACCGTGCCGTGCTGCATCTCTCCCCTCTTCTCTTAGACCAACCCGCTGTCCACAGCCCACCTAGTCCATCTACCTACCCATCTTCGCGTACGAAGCCACCCGATGCGATTGCACGGTCCGAAAACCCCTCTTTGCACAGTGCACCGACCCCTCACGCGCGCGTCCGAAATCTGTCCCGGACCCGACCCGGACAGTCGTTACTGTTGTGTCCGGATCATCCCCTAACATCTACAAAACATCTTCGTTTTGTTCATTGAACTCCCTAGCCTCTTTTCTCGACCGCCCGATTAGGATCGTACGGATCGAATACCCCTAAACCTAGCCTACTTACTATATAAATAGAGCAACCCTAAAATCTAGGGGAGTTGTCCCATCAGTCCCATCCCGCCGCCGCCACCCGATCTCGATCCTCCTCGGGATCTCCTTCTCCTCTTTTTCCTCCACCCACCAACCAGCTCTCTCCACTGCTACTCATCGATCCAGCTGCCTGTGCCCTCGATCCAAAATTCCTTCGGCCTCCAACCTGTAGTACTTCTTCTCGATCCGGATGTGATCAAGGCCGTGCCCCTCGTCCCCGCGCCCCTGATTTGCTCGATTCAAGAGGAGAGAAGCTCCTCCTGAACCCTTTTCTTCGCCATCGTCGTTCGGCGTCGTCGGGAACTGAGCTGCCGTGACCGTCGCCCTTGCTTTCCCTCGCCCGGAAGCCGCTGCAGCCTCCTTGATCCGGATCCACCCCGGCGCCACCGAACCACTCCCGCCTCCAGCTTGACGATCGCCGGACCGAGAGTCCTGCCCCAACGCCATGGCCAGGAGTCGCCGACCCAAGACCCCATGGCTCCCCGACAGCTGCGCATCTGGCGTCCAAGCCACCGTCTACTTCCCGCGGCTCTTTGCCGGAGTCGTCAAGCCGCCGCCCTGGAGTTTCTCCACCGCCGACTCCCTTCATCTTGGATTCTGCCCGGCTCCGCTGCCTCGCCACGGTAGACCTCGCCAGCAGGTCCCGTCGACGAGCCCCTACTCCTTTCCTCCCCTCCCGCTTACCTTTCTCTGACCCTTCCACGACGCCCTCTGCAGGTAGACATCGCCGCCTTGGATTTACGCCAAGCTCCGCCGTCCCCGCGCTCCTGCCGTCTCGCCAGTTCCGGCAGGTCCTCGTCGCTGCGACGCGCCCTCTGCATCGTGCTGCCGCTCCCCAACTTTACTTGCTTGGGTCGTCGCTGCTCTGCTTCCTGTCGAACAGCGCAGTCCGATCCGCGTCGTCGCGCGTTGACCACGGCCCCCGCAACCCCTCGTTTGATCCAGCAAGGCCCAACAGCGACCGGCCCAGCCGTGCCCTTCAGCCACCCCAGTACACCACCAAGCCGGCCTCAAGGCCCAATGTGAGGCCCAGTCCGCCCCAGTTTCGGCCCGTAGTATTTTTTTCCGTTGCTGCGAATTTAGCTATTTTCCACAGGATTGTTGTTTTACAGAAAAGCCCTTGTTGATCATGAATTAAATAACTTCACAGCCGTGCATCGGATCTAAATAAATTATATATGAAACTTGCTTATAATTTCATCTAGTTTAATAATATCCAACTTTCATCTATGTTTAAAATGCTTCAGATGCTGTTTGTTCAAACTTGCTTAATTAACTTGCTAAAATGATTTATTTCATAACTAAATAAACATAACTCGGATTTTACTAAACTTTATATGCAAATGGGGTAGAATTTTGCCTAGTTTAACATGGTGGCATCATCTTGCATGTTTAATAACTATAAAATATGGTTTAGGGCATAACAGTACCAAACCTTAAAATATGCGCATGAGGAGTTTCCGGACTTGTTGTTTGTTGTTCTGGCCTCATTTAAACTTGCCTAGATAGGTAGTTTTACTTTGCTTCACCCTTTGCCATGCTAAACAACATTTAATATTGTTGAGTTCATAAACGAGATCGAACTAAATAAGTCATGTGGTGTTTCGTCAATATGCAACCCATTGCGTATTGAGCTCCACTTAATTTGTAGGGTTGTTTGTGCACTTTGCCATGCCATGCTTCATTAAACCGGACATGCATCATACTTGATTGTGCATCATGCCATGATTATGTGATGGTTGTTTACCATGTTGTGTGCTTCTTTCTGGTGTTGCTTCTTCGGGTTGGTTCCGATAACGTCGTGTTTGTGAGGACCCGTTCGTCTACGTCTGTTTGTCTTCCTCATGGACTCGTTCTTCTTCCTTGCGGGATTTCAGGCAAGATGACCATACCCTCGAAATCACTTCTATCTTTGCTTGCTAGTTGCTCGCTCTTTTGCTATTCCTATGCTGCGATACCTACTACTTGCTTACCATGCCTCCCATATTGTTAAGCCAAGCCTCTAACCCACCTTGTCCTAGCAAACCGTTGTTTGGCTATGTTACCGCTTTGCTCAGCCCCTCTTATAGCGTTGTTAGTTGCAGGTGAAGATTGAAGTTTGTTCCTTGTTGGAACATGGAGATGTTGTTCCTTGTTGGAACATGTTTACTTGTTGGGATATCACAATATCTCTTATTTAATTAATGCATCTATATACTTGGTAAAGGGTGGAAGGCTCGGCCTTATGCCTGGTGTTTTGTTCCACTCTTGCCACCCTAGTTTCCGTCATATCGGTGTTATGTTCCCGGATTTTGCGTTCCTTACGCAGTTGGGTTATAATGGGAACCCCTTGACAGTTCGCCTTGAATAAAACTCCTCTAGCAAAGCCCAACCTTGGTTTTACCATTTTCCACCTAGCCTTTTTCTTTCCCTTGGGTCGGCCAGCCCAAGGGTCATCTTATTTTAACCCTCCCGGGCCAGTGCTTCTCTAAGTGTTGGTCCAACCCAGAGCAGCGTGCGGGGCCGTCCCTTGGCAACTTGGGTTACGTTGGCTCCTGTACGCTTAGCTTATCCGGTGTGCCCTAAGAACGAGATATGTGTAGCTCCTATCGGGATTTGTCGGCACAGCGGGTGGTCTTGATGGACTTGTTTTACCATTGTTGAGGATTTCTTGTAACCGGGATGCCAAGTCTAATTGGATTGTCTTGGGAGAAGGAATATCCTTCGTTGACCGTGAGAGCTTGTGATGGGCTAAGTTGGGACACCCCTACAGGGATTTGAACTTTCAAAAGCCGTGCTCGCGGTTATGGGCAGATGGGAATTTGTTAATGTTTGGTTGTAGAAAACCTGAAGTTGACCTTAATTAAAATACATCAACCGCGTGTGTAACCGTGATGGTCTCTTCTTGGCGGAGTCCGGGAAGTGAACATGGTGTTGGAGGAATGCTTGACGTATGTTGTTCTAGGATCACTTCTTGATCATAGTTGTTCGACCATGCTTTTGCCTTCTCTTCTCGCTCTCATTTGCGTATGTTTAGCCACCATATATGCTAGTCGCTTGCTGCAGCTCCACATCATACCTTTTACCTTACCTATAAGCTTAAATAGTCTTGACCACGAGGGTGTGAGATTGCTGAGTCCCCGTGACTCACAGATACTTCCAAAACCAGCTTGCAGGTGCCGTTGAACCGTGCGGATGACGCAACCAAGCTCAAGGAGGAGCTCGATGAAGACCTTCTCCTTTGTGTTGTTTCGTTCTAGTTGATCAGTTGTGGAGCCCAGTTGGGGTCGATTGGGGATCTGTGTAGCCTTTGGGGTAGTCTTCTTTTATTTTGTTTCCGTAGTCGGACCTTGATTGTATTTGGATGTTGTAATGCTATTCTTGTATTGTGTGAAGTGGCGATTGTAAGCCAACTATGTATCTCTTTCCCTTATGTATTACATGGGTTGTGTGAAGATTACCTCACTTGCGACATTGGTTTCAATGCGGTTATGCCTCTAAGTCGTGCTTCGACACATGGGAGATATAGCCGCATCGAGGGCATTACAGCACCAGCGCGCGCAGCGTCCTTGTTTCCTCTTTGGTGCTAAGGGAGCAAGCCCAGGTGCGGAGTACCGAGGCATCAAGCAAAGGTTTCCATATCGGTGCAAAGAGACCAAGACCAGCAGGACGGCAAGACGGAGGTCACCGTGGAGCCCAAGGGGGCGTCACCACCAGAGCCTTATGCAGGCGAAGACCAGTTTTGTCAGGATAAGCTGTACTAGCTATCCCCTTTCAAATTTTCCGTTGTTGGCGCCCTTCCCGCTCAATATTTGGGGAGAGGACCAGGGCCTCTATAAATAGGACTATCCACCACCATAGAGAGAGGCATCATCTTGGACCGGATCCTCACACACACAAGTTCACCAAGCACAAGAACACCTCAACCTCAGGAGGCTGTTCTTCCCCTTGTATTGTTCATCATCAGCCCAGAGGCAATCCACCACCACCACACTGGAGTAGGGTATTACAGCACAACGATGGCCCAAACCAGTATAAAACTTATGTCCTTTGTGTTGCGAGTTCGTCGAGTAGTTCGTAAGATCTTAGCTGAGCTAGGACGTGGATCAGTAGGGGGGAAATCTTCGCGTGAACCCCAGTATTCGAACCTTAAGGGTTTTGCCGGAACCCGTGATCCGACAAAGAGTATCCTATGGCTTATCCTAGTGGTCGCGTCCTATAGTCAGCGTGTGCTCTGATACCATCTTGTAGCTACCTGACCTCAGACGGTCAAGTCTTTGTGCTTAAGTGTCATCCCTGGATCGGTATTGCTGACACACACAGTACTCGAGGAATTATAACAGAGTTCAATCACACACTTATTACATCGAGTGTCTCAAAAAGAGTACTTATTACAATAATATGGCTAAAGGCCATCTAAATAAGATAATTGTGGAAGCATCGAAGATAAATATGTCCATCCAACTCCACAACAATACTGAATGCATGACAACGACCTAGCGCATCTTACTCTTCGTCTAAAAATTCTGCAACATAATACGTTGCAGCCATCAGTACAAAAAAAATACACTTCCGTGATGATACGTGTTTGTCATAGTAGGTCGCATTTTTTGTCATGCATGTACATCCATGACGATTTTATGACAGAATCAAGATAGTCATACCTGTGCTATCGTAGAAGTGTTCCATGACATTACCAAAAATATCATCACGGAAGTGTGCACTTCCTTGACGATAAATCACGCGTCACAGAAGTGCTTTCGTCAAGGGTGACCGACACGTGGCATCCACCGTAACGGAACGCCGTTAAGCTATCGGGTCGGGTTTTGGATCCGATAACCCATTAACAGCCCCGACCAATGGGGATTTTCCACGTGTAAAATCTTCATTGGCTGGAGGAAACACGTGTCGGCTCATCATTGGGATAGAAGTCATCCACTCATTGGACAGAAGGCGCCTATGATACGTCCACACGTGGCACGGCCCAACAGAGGCCCATTCCTATGAAAAGGCCGGCCCGTTTAACTTGGTTAAAAGGTGGCAGGCTGGCCCATGGATAGCCTGTTAACGGCATGTTCGCATATAGCCCATTTACAGCCCGCTAACCCAAGGACCGTTACGCCTTATCCGAATTAGGCCCAGTAGCGTCATCTGGGCCATCCAATATGATTCCAGCCCGTTTTCACTTCTGGCCCATGTATGGCCCATGACGTCTTTTGGCCCATATGGGGCCCTATGTAACTCTTGGCCTATTAATGGCCCGTGGTGAAACTGGCTCGTAATGAATAGTGTATCACTTTACACCCATTAACGGCCCGTGGTGAAACTGGCCTGTAATGAATAGTCTATCACTTTATACCCATTAACGGCCCATTATTCCGTTGGTCCATTTCCAACCCATGTTATCTTTCGGCCTTCTTAGAGCCCATTTATTCTTGGGCTCATTTCCAGCATTCGTTTACTTACGGCCCGTTACTATCATTTTCTGCTTGTGGGCCAAATTCAGCCTGTGGTTACAGTCCACCCGTTTGAGGTCCGTTAATACGTTGGGCCGTTTTCACAGCGTCATCAAATACGGCCTATTAACGATGGCCCGTTGTGGTCAGCCCATGAACGGACGATTCCAACTCTATCCCGTTTACGGCCATAATGCGGCCTGTTATTGGCCCATGTTTGGCCAATCGATCATACGACCCGTATAAGGTCCATTGATGATACGGCCCGTAGAAGGCCCATTGTTTCTATGGCCCGTAGAAGGCCCATTGTTTCTACGGCCCATAGAAGGCCTACTGTTTCTACGGCCCATATAAGGCCCACTGTTTCTACGGCCCGTAGGAGGCCCAGTGTCACTACAGTAAATATTAGCCCATGGTTATTGTGGCCTAGTTTTAAAAAATAGGTTATTGCAGCCACTAGCAAACCGCGGAAAAAGAATTGCACTGACTACAAGCAAACAAATAAACAAGACAAGAAGGAAATAAATAAGCAAGCAACTTATGCTAGGCTATCATGGCTATTACACATATTACATCCACTGGGCATCAAAGTTCGCCACCAGTGCAAATATAGGGAACAAAGCAGCATATAAATGCCGCAGCAAAACAAGTCCAGAACTGAAACCACTTCAGAAGAGTTCAAGAAACAATATCCTGGGTACCCATAATGTTGGCAAGATGCTTAGCAAGCTTATTAACTTTCTCTTGTTTGGCGCTTAAATCCTCCAGCGCTTGCTGTTGCACAAGAAAGTACGCATCTGAATTCTGAAGGGACTTCCTCAGTCCTTCGGCTTCTTGCCGCAGCATAGTTGACTGATGCCTTTCAGCTTGTAGCTGGGACTAAAGAAGCCAAAGTAATTCAGGCAGCGAGTTCGAAGAGCTTGTGCCAGCGGTACTGGCCAGTAACTCGAACACTACATCAATGCAGGACTATGGGGTTTTCTCACTGTCTACAAGATTGTTTTTATCACCTTTCTTGGAGACCAACATGGTTGTCTCACTATCTTGAACCTTATCTGCATTACTTTCTCTACCATTGCATAGTGGGGGTGTTCTTCTCCAATATTCTATTTGCATACTACAAGAGAAACAAGCAGACACATCACAGGTTTAGCTTGTAGTATATGAAACTCATTTTGGTAAACCGGTTCAGTGGTAAGGTGGACAGGATAACAACATAAACAAACATATATCTATGTACTATGGTCACTGTATTGTCCATGTCATTCTAGTTTATGTTCCCTAATCAAGATAGAGACACAGTTCAACTCATATATTTTTAAGACACAGCAGCATAGACAGAATATAAGTGTGAGAAACTACACAGCATTGGCAGCACTTGTAATGTGCATCACATGAGAACATAACTGTTTATACAACTTAAACTGAAATCAACATAGAGCAAGAAGTTAGAACAGCAATCCAGTTAAAGAAATAGGTTTAAGACATACCTGTTGCGCCTTGGAGTTTCAGTTGGATCCTTCAAATTCTAAAGTAGTTGGTATGGGTAAATACAGTGATGCAACAGCAAAGGAGTATGGACCACAGCTACGGAATCTAACCTGAGAATAGTTGATCTTCTGCTTTAAACGTGGAGTTTGGGCACTGCTGTTGCTTTACAAACTGCTCATGTGGGGGTACTCTGTGGTGGACATGGTGCTTCGTCAACTATAAGTGGGTTACTATCCTCTAGGGTTGCGGTTAGGTGGGTTGTAGTTGGTTCTCTGCCCAACGGTGTAAGTGTGCAATCTGGAAGAGTCTCGATTATGTGTGGTGGGGCTAGTTTGTGTGCCAGTACAACCATGGTTCTATCTGCATCGACGGGTAGCATTGTCTTTTGTGAAGAACGGGTTTTTGCTCCCTTAGATACTGCCATCACCCCCTCCAATTCAAATGGCTGATAAACAAGAAAAGAAATTGAACGTACAGACATTGTATGATAGACAGATGTGGTAATTCACATATATGTTGTCTAACCAAATAGGACATCATGACACAATTTCACATATATGATGCCTAACTAAACAGGATAGCATGACACAGTTTCAGATATATGATGGATAACTTTGTCGGATTTCGGGTTCCGACAGACCCTTGAGGTTCGAACACTGGGGTGCGCGCAGAGATTTCGCCTTCTACCTACATGCACCCCTCCGCCTTGCTAAGATCTAAGCTATGGAAAGAACAACACAAGAGACACAGGGTTTATACTGGTTCGGGCCACCGTTGTGGTGTAATACCCTACTCCAGTGTGTGGTGTGGTGGATTGCCTCTTGGGCTGATGATGATGAGCAATACAAGGAAGAACAGCCTCGCGAGGGTCTGTTCATGGTTGGGGGGGTGAACTGCTAGGGGGAGTTCAGTCACCCTTCTCTCTCTCTCTCTCTCTTCTCGATTGCGATCCTGGCTAGTTTCTGGGTTGGCCGATTCTCGATCCTTCTACCCTGTGGGTGGCTAGTCCTATTTATAGGCAAAGGCCCTGGGCCTCTTCCCCAAATATTGAGCGGGAAGGGCGCCAACAATTGGCCATTTTGAAGGGGAACATCTGGTACACTTATCCTGACTAAAGTTGGTCCTCGCCTGCCAAAGACTCTTGTGGTGACGCTAGCTTGGGCTCCACAATGACTTCCTCCCTGCCGTTGGACTGGTCTTGGTCTTGTTGCACCAAAACGGGTGCCTTTGCTTGATGCTCTCGCCTGCGCTTGCTTCCTTTGCACCAAAGAGGAAAGGAGGACACTGCGTGGGTTGGCGCCCGCCTGGCGCCCTTAGTCGTCATGGCTTGCGTCACGGGCACCTCGTGAGGTACCCCGCCTTGATCTCTCCGCCTCCTCGCGAACCAGCCTGACGAGGCCGTGCCTGAGGAAGCTCCATGTCATCCGCCCGCGAGGCTTGGCCCCTCGCAAGGGTCTTGGGTCTGTGTTGATGAAGACGGGCCGTGCTGGGCCCCCTTTGAGCCACGCCGTAGGCCGCAGGCAGGCAAGTCTGGGGACCCCCGTTCCCAGAACGCCGACAGTAGCCCCCGAGCCCAAGGCGCGCCCGGAATTGGCCGTGCAGGGAGGCGAAAGGGCAAGGGCGAAGCGCCGCGGGCCCTAACAGCCTGCGGCCTTGGGCGCCGCATGGCGGTTGATTGGACGTGGGTGTCTCCACAACCGCGTGAGTTTATAAAGGAGTGGCATCTGCCTAGGCTTTGCTTTTTGCTTTCTCCGGTTAGTGCTCAGATCCCCTTTCTTGCGCCTCTCCTTCCTTCCTCCAAAATTTCCAGATCTACTCCGACCGCGTGACCTAGGAAGCCATGGCGCCTCGTCAGTCCCCGGCCGGAGCTTGGTACTCGTCTGCCCTGGACTCACCAAACGTGTCAGAGGCGAGCCTCGCCCGGTTGCGCCGGATGGCGGCGGCGCAGGGCATCGACGGGGCGAAGGTGTTCAAGGCCGGCTCCGCCACCCCTGAGGGCCAAGGGAGCACCTTCTATCCGTTCTTTGTAAGCGCCATTGCTGCTGGCTAGGTGCCTCCCTTCTCCGAGTTCTTCTTCTTTGTCCTCCGCCATTATAAGCTACAGGCTCTGCATCTCCACCCCAACTCCGTCCTTCTCCTGGCAATCTTCGCCTATTACTGCGAGGCTCATGTAGGGCTGCAACCCTCGATGGCCTTGTTGCGCCACTACTTCTACCTCTGGACCTCTCGCGGTCCTGCTTCCGCGTGCGCGAGCTTCATCGCGTACGGTGGCACCATTGCCATTTCAAACCCCGGGAAAAGGATTGAGGGCTTTAGGAGCAAGTGGGTCTTGGCAGATGCTGGGCGCATCTACCCTTGGTTGATCTTGCCCATGGAGCAACCCACGAGCTCCAGCGATTGGGGTCGAGCGGAGCTCACGGACCCCCGCGCGAAGCTGGTGTTGGAGAAGATGGACGCGGATCTGAGGCCAGCCAACATGGCGGCGGCGAAGCTAACCGGCGCGTCGCTGCTGAGGGAATTCCTGGAGCACCAGCTGGCTCCGCTTCGGCAGTACTCACTTCCGATGTGGAGGCCCCATCCGAGCCCCGCGGCCTTGGCCGACGAAGATTTGGCCGGAGGCCGCTTGAGCTTACTGGCGACGACCCGTAAGCACTTGATTCTTGTCTTTATTTCGTGTTCTGCTTCTGAGGCTTGACGTCCGCATCTCTTGGATAGGCTGGTGCCCGCAACAAAGAAGCCGAAGGGAGCTCCTGAGGTTCCATCCGTGGCAGCGTCTCTGCCCGCGAAGGAAGGTGACCACGACGCGCAGGCTTCTCCTGCCCGGTCGTCCTCGCGAGGCCTGGCTGAGCCGGCTAGGGCGAGCTCATCCCCCATGGCCCAAGTGACTCCCGAGGTGCCTTTGCCTGCTGCCGCCACTACAGCCGTTGGGGCGCAGCAAGCTTCGCCTCAGGATGCTGTGGTCGCGCTGCCGCCTTCTCCTCCTACTCCACCGACTACTGTTTCTCCGACTCCTCTGCCGTTCTGGATCGTGCTGCTGCTGAGCTGGACTGGCTGCGGCAGGATCTTCTTGGCGCTGACCCTCGCTTGGTGGCCGGGCGCTTGGAGCTGGCTTCAGGATGGATTGGCTCCGATGCTTTGATTCGGGCGGCGCTGGTCCAGGCCTCGACGGCTTGCAATGAGGAGAGGCAGGCCGTCCTCGAGGCGAAGGCTGCTCGTGACGCAGCCCTGGGGGAGGTGGTCAACGTTTGTGGTCGCTGCAAGGCGCTGGAGGACGAGCTGCAAGGCCTGAGGGACCAGCTCGTGAAAGAGGTCCGCCTTCGCCAAGAGCAGGAAGAAGGCGTGAAGGCTCGCGAGGCGGCCGTCGAGGGCCGGGAGGCCAAGCTCAGGAAGCGCCGCGACCGCCTAGGCGCACTGGAGCAGGAGCTAGGAGCGAGGAAGGTCGAGCTGGACGACAAGGCCTAGGTTCTTGCCGAGGACCGCGTGGCCTTTGCGGAGATGGAGGCGAAGGCTCGCTCCTCGCTGAGGTCGCTTTACGACAGCGGCCTGGAGAGCCCGCTGGCTGGCGCCGAGGACGGCCCCGCCAAGCTGCTTCCCTTCCTAGTTTGCGCTCTTGAAGATGTCGCCCTTGGCCTTGGCCCCACGGCCGAGGCCGAGGCGCGTGTCCTGTCTTCTGCAGCGCTGACGCGAGTCCTCACCCACATCTACCTTCGCGATCCCGGCGTCGACCTCGACAGCCTGCTGGAGCCAGTAAGCGGCGAGCGTGCTGCTGCCGAGGCCGTGAAGGGTCGCGCGGAGGCTCTGGTGGGGAAGTTCCGGGCCTTCAGCACCAAGCCGAAGCAAGGCGCAGCCGACCCCGCTGCTCCATGAGGCGAACCCACTCCGCGCTGCTCCATCGCCGACAAGTGAATCTGTTGTGGCTCCTGTCCTGCCTTTAATTCCTCCACACGTATCATGCCTCGGGGAGGCGTTTAAACTTGCGTTTGGCATTGAGATAACAGTGTGGACTGTAATATTTTCTTTTGAATTCCTTGAAATTTACACTTTTCCTTCCTACTTGCTTATGTTCTACGCTGGCAGAGCCCGGCCCCGCGCATACCTCAGCCGCCGTTAGCCCCGACCGGAAACCAGGACGGGACCAAGGAGTGAGGGGCTACGTGACAAGTTAGGCTCATGAGCCGTGATGCTCAGGAGTCCCCCTTGGCGCATGAACAACAAGTAGGGAGGTGTGATGTGGGTGGATCTACCGTTCTACGTTTGTAGGGCCCGGCCGCGCGCATACCTCAACCGTTGTTAGCCTTTCGGAACTAAGGAGTGAGGGGCTACATGACCAGTTAGGCTCCTGAGTCGCGATGCTCAAGAGTCCCCCTTGACGCTCAAACGGCCTTCGTACCTTGGCTCCGCTCGGGGAGAGACGCGCGACGAACCAGGCCCGGGGAGGCCTGGCTGGGTGGCGTGCGTCTGGGCATGACCCAGGCGCAGCCCCCGTGCCCGGCCCCCTCGCGCGGCACTCCCGAGGGGAGGCGTTACGATGAGGCTAGACACTGAGCTCTGGGCTCCCTGAGGTTGATGCGGCCCGGGGGCCGCCCTCAGTTGTTTATCACCAGCGCGGAGCATAGTGCTTCCGTATGTGTACGGGCATAGCCGCTCCTCGGCACTGTCGTCAGCCAGCGCGGAGCATGGTGCTTCCACTGGTACGTGGGAGGGGGCTCCCCTCCGGGAGGAGCCCCCAGGGCGTGTACAGCCCTGCCCTGACACGTGGCTGGCACGGTAGGGCCTGGCGAGGTGTATCTGGGCACCCGTGAGCCAGCGCGGGACTCACGGGGCCCTACCTCTAGGCGGGTTGCGCCTGGCACTGGGCCTTATCTTGTGATGTGTCCCTGCAAATTTGGTTAGATGCCGGCACTCTACGTCCTCGGGTCCCGGCCCTCGAGCTGGTCTCAGCCATTGCTGGTATGCCAGGTCGCAATGCCGTGGACAAGGCCAGAGGGTGAGGGCTAGAGAGCCAGTAAGAACCCTGAGTCGCGATGCTCAGGTACCCCCCCTTTAACGTGCAAGTGGTCGGCATGGAGAAGAAGAGGTGCCGTGGACATGCATCAAATAATCAAGCATGGTGGGTCAAACGCATAGCCGGAAATAAACGCAAAAGGGATACATGCCGCTGGGTCTGGCCCGAGCAACTTGGGGGATGATGCAGCCCGTGGGGCGCCCCCAACAAGGTAAGCTAACAACATGAAATAAAAGGGATACATGCCGCAGGGACGGACCCATGCGGCCTGGGAATAATGCAGCCCTGGGGGGCGCTCCCAGCTAGAAATGAAACTTGAAAGATGTCACCTGATGATGTTGAGGACGAAGGAGTGTTGGTGTAGCAGACTCGGTGGGCTGCGGAAGCCGATCCTCATGAGCCCCCAGGCCCAGGGGCCTCGGGAGGCTCCGAAGGCACTGGTGGCTCCTTGAGGACCATCTCCATCTCCGCCAAGGCTGCGGAACGCCTGGCCTCTTGAGCCTCCATGATACCCCTCATGAGGCGCTGGTACGTGGCAGCCGCGTTCGGCAAGCCGTAAGGCATGCGAACATAGCTGTGGGGTAGACCTTCGCAGCGCCCCACTCGCGAGCGCCAGAGGCGCTCCAGAGAGGCGACTCGATTGAGCCCTGGTATGTCGATGCAGACGCGCAGCCCGCCATCCTCGCCTGGATGGGGAGCCACAGCTGGTAGGCGGCGGCTGCCTTTCATGACTCTTGACTCCTGTAGCTCCTGAATGGCCTTGCTGACGAACTCCTGAGGGTCTGGCTCTCCTTGCTTTACTCCTTCTTAAGGGAAACATGCTTCGAAACACGCCTCCATGTGGTGCCCAAGCGCCTCCCTTGTGACCTTAGCTAGGTCGGTGGCCCTCTAGGGGAGAGCCCCCGAGCCCTGCCTGAGGAGGGCGTCGGGCGCGCTTTCCTATATGATGGAAGGAGGTTCCCCCTAGGCAGGCGCGGGCCCTAAGGGGCCTGCCTCCTGTACGATGTCTTCTTCTTCTTGGGGGCGGTCTCGGGAAGCCTCCTGCTTCCGCGATCCGGGTCTTCCGGTGATGCGGCTCGAAAGGCTCGTTCCAAGGAACACACCGCGTCCTTCTCTTCACAGGGCACCGTGATGACTCCGCCACTTCTTGGCATCTTGAGGATGTTGTAGCCATGGTGATTTACGGCCATGAACTTGGCCAGCGCTGGGTACCCAAGGATGGCGTTGTACGGCAGGCGAATGTGGGCGACGTCAAAGTCGATGAGCTCGGTGCGGTAGTTGCTGCGTGCCCCGAAGGTGACAGGGAGGCGGACCTGCCCAATCGGGACCGTGGAGCCATCGGTGACTCTGGAGAAAGGCTTGGTTGGCTGAAGCTGGTTGTAGGGCACTTGGAGATTGTTGAATGTTTCCATGGATAGGACGTTGAGCCCTGCCCCGCCATCGATGAGGGTCCTGGTGACCACCACGTTGCTGATGATTGGGGAACAAAGCATCGGGAGGACTCCGGCTGTGGCCGCACACTTGAGCTGATCTGCTGAGCTGAACGTGATGGCGCACGCCGACCACCTGAGAGGGCACGTGGCTTCGAGCTTGGAGAGGACTGCATTCACTTCGTGGGCGAACTGCTTGAAGATGCGTTGAGAGGCTGGGGCTTGAGCCCCGCCCAGGATGCAGGCGACCGCGCGCGGCTCCTGGAAGCCCCCAGCCCCTCGTCCTGACGGCGGTCCTCGTTTCTCCTTCGCTGCGGTGGCAGTGGAGGGAGGCCTACGTTGCCTTGCGGGCGATCCTCACGAGGCTGATCCCTCCAGTCTCCCTCGCGAGGCGGGTCTTGCCAGCGATCCTCGCGAGGTTGATCGCGCCACCCTTGGCGCGGGCAGCGGTCTTCCTAGCGTCCTGCGTTCCTTCCTCCTCCTCGACCGTAGCCCCGGTCACCGCGGTCGGGGCAACAGCCGATCCTTCCTTCTTGCACGGCTCGGAGCTCTTGACATTCGTTGGTGTTGTGGGTGTGGAGGTCGTGGTACACACAGTGCCGACTGCCCTTGGAAGGTTCGGGATGATCTCTGCCCCGCTTGGTGTCTGGTTCTGCCGCGAGCACGGCAGCCCCCTTGCGCTTCACATCCTTGGCCTTGGGCTTCTTCTCTTCTGGGTCTACGGCAGGCAGCTCGATGAGGGAGAGACGCCCTTCTTCAGGCCTGGCGCACTTGGTTGCTAAGTTGAACAACTCCAAGGAGGTGCACAGGTCTTCATGCATCGCTAGCTCCTCCTTCATCTTGACATCGCGCACGCTGTCAGAGAAGGGTGAGATGATGGCCTCCTCGGTCACCTTGGGAATCTTGAGGCGTGCGTTGTTGAAGTGCTGGATGTACTTCTGCAGGGTCTCTCCGGTTTGTTGCTTGATGCGGCGCATGTCGCTCACGGTGGGTGGCCGGTCGCGAGTACTTTGGAAGTTGGCGATGAAGCGGGTGCGCATCTCGTCCCAGGAGGAGATCGTGCCTGGAGCCAGGTTCAGGAGCCAGGTGCGGGCCCCGTCCTTGAGCGCCATGGGAAACCAGTTCGCCATGACCTTCTCGTCTCTATTGGCAGCTTTGATGCCCAGCTCATAGAGCTGGAGGAACTCCGCAGGGTCGGCCGTGCCGTCGTAACAAGGAGGCAGGTCTGGCTTGAACTTCCCGGGCCACGCGACGCTGCGTAGCTCGGTGGTGAAGGCACGGCAGCCAGCTGTGGCCACGGGAGGTCTTGGGTGACGGAGAGCTTGGTCTTGCATGTCTCCACGCGCTGCAGCTGGGAGCGGCGCGGGGTCTTGACGCGCAGGAGCAGGAGCATGGTCGCGACGTGCTGGAGCAGGGAGCGCCCGGGCAGCTTCTTGCGGGCGAGGGACTTCTCGGCAGCTCTGCTCTTGCCGCGCTGGCACCTGACGGAGCGGGTTCTGCCCAGGGGCCACGCGCCTTGGAGCCATGGCGCCTTCTTGAGGAGGAGGCGGCCGGGGCGCCGCCGGAGCTTCGTCGCCCGCGCGGGGCGGGGTGCGGTGCAGCGGAACGAACGGTGCAGGAGAGCCCCCTACGGCGCGGACGAGCTCGGTGACGCGGTCGAGCCATTCTTCGTAGACGTCGTCGACGGGATGGTAGCGTAGGAGCTCGTTTGCCGTGATGAGTGCAGCTCGAGCCTCCATAGGTGCGCGGAGCGCGTGGGACGAAGAACTAGCTGGGGCGAGCGAGGGAGTAGCGGTGCGGCCATCTTGCCGCACGGATGGATGCTGAGATGACGCTTGCTGCTCGTCCCCTGCCGGGCCGGTGGTGGCGTTGACGGCAGGTGACGGGGAACGGCGAGGACGCCCGCCGACAGGAGCCGTCTAGGCGACACGGGAGGCGAGAGCAGCCCGGCGCTCGGCGCGGGCCTGACGAGTGTCAGACATGGACGCGATGGTCGGAGGAGAACGGGGTGGTGGAAGACGAATTCCGGCGTACCCTACCTGGCATGCCAAATGTCGGATTTCGGGTTCTGGCAGACCCTTGAGGTTCGAACACTAGGCTGCGCGCGGAGATTTCGCCTTCTACCTACCTGCACCCCTCCGCCTCGCTAAGATCTAAGCTATGGAAAGAACAGCACAAGAGACACAGGGTTTATACTGGTTCGGGCCACCGCTGTGGTGTAATACCCTACTCCAGTGTGTGGTGTGGTGGATTGCCTCTTGGGCTGATGATGATGAGTAATACAAGGAAGAACAGCCTCGCGAGGGTCTGTTCTTGGTTGGGGGGATGAACTGCTAGGGGGAGTTCAGTCACCCTTCTCTCTCTCTCTTCTCGATTGCGATCCTAGCTAGTTTCTGGGTTGGCCGATTCTCGATCCTTCTACCCTGTGGGTGGCTAGTCCTATTTATAGGCAAAGGCCCTGGGCCTCTTCCCCAAATATTGAGCAGGAAGGGCACCAACAATTGGCCATTTTGAAGGGGAACATCTGGTACACTTATCCTGACTAAAGTTGGTCCTCGCCTGCAAAAGACGCATGTGGTGACGCTGGCTTGGGCTCCACAATGACTTCCTCCCTGCCGTTGGACTGGTCTTGGTCTCATTGCACCGAAACGGGTGCCTTTGCTTGATGCTCTCGCCTGCACTTGCTCCCTTTGCACCAAAGAGGAAAGGAGGACACTGCGCGGGCTGGCGCCCGCCTGGCGCCCTTGGTCATCATGGCTTGCGTCACGGGCACCTCGTGAGGTACCCCGCCTTGATCTCTCCGCCTCCTCGCGAACCAGCCTGACGAGGCCGTGCCTGAGGAAGCTCCGTGTCATCCGCCCCGCGAGGCTTGGCCCCTCGCGAGGGTCTTGGGTCTGTGTTGATGAAGACGGGCCATGCTGGGCCCCCTTCCCAGAACGCCGACAAACTTAATAGGATATAATGGCATAATTCAACATATGATGAGTACCTAAACAGGATGACATGACAAAACTATATGATGTTTTTCTAAAATAGGTTGGGATGAAATAATTCACATACATGTTGTCTAAGTATACATGATGGCATGATATAATTGACATAATTGATTCATATACTAAGCAGCTGGCACTCGCATGTATGATCTCTAAACTAAGCAAATAGAATTCAATATTGTGCATATGATGTCTAAACTAAGCAATGCAAGACACCATATGCATCATATGAGAAATATAAACATTGCAACTTAGAGCATACACCTCAGGTGGGATATAGGACTGGTCATCTGTCTCTGAATCCTCCTCTGAGGAGCTCCCTGTAACCATCGAGATATATGCTTCAACAGGTACCATTGCCTGCTCTGAAGACCTTGTTTTCACTCCAGATTTTTCCATAACCGGCTCAAATGGCTGATACACATGAAGAGTAGTTCAATATACACAGATTGTCGACAAATTGAATACGTAATGAAAAAAAAGATGGCATGAGATAATTCACATATATGATGCATGGCTCCATGGCGGTGCATAATTCCCATATATGATAACTGGCTGAAAAACATGGCATTGCATAATTCACATATCTGATATAGAAAGCAAACAGGAGGCATTCACACAAAGCATGTCTAATCTAAGTAGATGGCATGGCAATGCAAGACACCATATGCATGATATGAGCAATATAACCCAGCCAAGTTAGAGCATGCACCTCAGGGGGGGGGGAATACGACTGGTCATCTCTCTCTGAATCCTCCTATGGGGAGCTATCTGTAACCAGCAAGAAATCTACATTGACAGGTAGCACTGACTGCTCAGAAGACCTTGTTTTCACTCCAGATTTTCCCATGACCGACTCAAATGGCTGATGCACAGGAAGAGTAGATGAATGAATAAACATTGTTGACAAATGGAATACATTACGGAAAAAATATGGCACAATACAATTCACATATACGATGACTGGCTAAACAGGATGGCATTGCATGATTCACGTATATGATGACTAGCTAAAGAAGATGGCATTTAATAATTCCCATATACTCCCTCCGTTCCTAAATATTTGTCTTTTTAGAGATTTCAAATGGACTACCACATATGGATGTATATAGACATATTTTAGAGTGTAGATTCACTCATTTTGTTCCGTATGTAGTCACTTGTTGAAATCTCTAAAAAGACAAATATTTAGGAATGGTGGGAGTATGATATAGAAACCAAACAGGTGGCATTCACACAAAGCAAATTTAAACTAAGCTGATGACATATAAGATGTATAATGTAAGCAATGCAAGGCACCATATGCATGATATGACCAACATCAGCATGCCTGGTTAGAGCAAACACCTCAGGTGGTAAACAGGCATGGTCGGCTCCTTCTGAATCTCCATCAAAACAGTTATCTTCCTCTGGAATACAATCTGGAAATGCAGGAGGGGGGCACTTCGCCCACCATGGAGCGGCGTCTGCATGACATTATATTCGCACGCAACGGTCTTCTCTTTTTCTCTACATGTTCAGTATGATTGTGTACAATATATGACATGCATAATAAAAAAAATTGTTAGATTTTTGAAGGCCTAAGGGGTGCATGCAAAAATCAAGACTGATGGTAGCAAACGAGTGGATGGATCCAAAACTAATGATAGCAGGTAGATTATAGCTTCAGTTTAAAAAGATAGACAATGGATCATCTATTGTTTGTTGCCCACCCAACATGAACCACATAGAAGACCCCAGATGAACCAGATAGTAGACAGATACTATTTGTTGCTGGCTCGATATGAGACCCATGGGCAATTCAAACTCAAGATTGAACGATAAAGTAGCAGGTAATAATAACTGATGTATAACGTAAGCAAACACGAAAGACTACGACCTCTCTTCCGGAACTGTGTAGTCCTTAGGTTCATCTGCTCAGTCGATGATGGTAATGCAGTTGGCGTGGCTGCCAGCAACAGGAAAGATGATCTAAGGCGGTGAAAGGAAGTCTGCAGGGGGGATCTTTGCTGCGGTGAACGCTTCTGTAGATGGTGCACCTCATGTGGGGTGGATGAAGGCACAGCAGGAGCATGACATAACACACAGAGTTTTGTTTGATGCCTATCTGAAAATGAAGTAAATCTGTAAGGGCTCCTTAGAATTGGAGGATTCTATAAACGCAGGGACAGGAAAAACACAGGAATAGGATAGGAATGCATGTGCAAAACAAAGCATTTGGAAACATAGGATTTCAGTCAACCTGGGTGTTTGGCTCACATGAATTGGAAGAACAGAGGAATGGAGAAACAAAGTGATGCGACGAGTGTACAACCTCTTTGGCATAGCCTTCTGGACCTCAGGATCATTGGGTTGGACGTGGAGGATGGTGATGATGCTGGTGTGACTGTCGGAGGCGGGGAAGAAGATCCGAGGCCTCTGGAAACGGCGCCGAGGGTACTGCTCCGCTGTCATGGACGGTTCCATCGTTGGAGCAGCTCCGCTAAGGTGTACGGCGATGAGGCTGAAGCATGACAAGACAAACAATGTTAATCTGAAGTGGGACCCTAATATCATCTGCAATAGATGATGTAAAATATATCACCAAAAAGTGCTAGATGTAAGTGCTAGATGTAAAACGCATCAGCCGCACCACGGCCGCTCCAACAGATGCTATAAGTATTGTTCACTCTGAACTTAACTGAAGAAAATGAACTTCATAGTCGAAACTGAATTTTACTGTCGAAACTGATTGAACTAGTAATAGAGCATTGCAATAGATGTTTAGGGCATTCGAGCACAGGTAGCAGAGAAGCAGTGATCTAAAGCAGCAGACGCTCGAGCAGGGAACGCACTAGCAGAGAGCAAGTCGTGCAGTAGCACCGCGAGCGAGTGCTAAAGCAGCAACTCCTGTAGCCGCCGGAGGTCGTGCAGCAGCAGCAGCAGCGCAAGCGAGAGCAAGAGCAGAGCAGCAGCACGAACGAAAGTAGGAGCAGTGCAGCAGCACGACCGACAGCAAGAACAGAGCCGCAGCACGAGCAAGAGCCGGAGCAGCTGCAGCTAGTGCCGTTGTGGAAGTCGCCGCCGAGGAAGCAACAACATGGGGGAGAGACGCCGTGGATGATGTGGCCGGCGACGGCACTGTCGATGGAGACACGCCATGTCTGCTCGGTATCGAGCACCGACAGCCCCATGAGATCGAATAAAAGATAAAATGCAGGGGTGAGTGCAGAACCTCCTTAGTGGCGCCGAGTTGGCCTCGGCTTCATCGGAGGAATTGGTGAGGGTGCTGCGGTTCCGGTGGGGCTGGTCAAGACGGCGCTGTGGGGATTGACGTGGCGCGATAGATGAGGTGAACGTCAGGGCAGCTCCTTGGAGGTGGAGGACAGGGCGGCTGAACCGGCGGGACGACGAGATCGACAATGGATCCTCATCCGGTGCGGTGGATGAGGGACGGCAAGCTGTTGCGGTGGACGACGTAGTCAGGGAAGAGTCTCCGGTTGGGCGGCGGTCGGGAGGCTGAGGAGGAGCGTGGGGTTTCGCGGGTTTTGGCGGCCTCGGTGTACGAATGGGGGGCAAAGGGGGAGGGGGAGCCAAGCTTAGGGACGCGCTTGTCCGAAATGTAGGGTAAGTTACCAGCGTACCCCCACCAGTTTTGACACCGCGACATGGAGCTTCATTTCTGGCTGAGGGGTAGAAGGGGGATTTCGCGTGTCTGGGCTACGGGAGCGATTTTGGATGAGGAGGGAGTTCCCGCGCGCGTCCAAATTTCGGGATAACAAGGCGCGGCGCGGGTTGAAGAAGCGGGAGTTTCAAAGCAGGTGAGACAAAAGATACTTGAGCTTGAAAATTTCAGGATAACAAGGTGCGGGGATCCTTGTTCGGCAGAACAAACTTAACGTGTAAAAAAACAATTCATACAAGACACAAAAGAGTCATGTCCCCTTTTACTATATTGCTATAGATGCCATTGAAAAAACTACAAGAAAAGTGTAAAAAAAAATGGGAGAACAAGATTACCCTGCACAGTACCAAATAGATTCGCACTTCCCTCAACAACAACAAAAAACAAATCAATTCCCACCAAAGAAAGAGTAATGTCCCTTTTTATATGATTACAGATGCCATGATCTCGAATTTCAATTTTTGAATCCACTTTATGTTGAATTCGAATATATCGTTAGGTGACCTTGCGATTTATAATTGATGTAGTTGTACATTTTGATCTTCCATCATATATGAACATTTTACTCCACCATGTGAACATATATATTGTCGTCTACCATATGGACTAAATTTGAATCAATTTTCCTTATTTGAATACGATTGTTGTCAAGTTATACAATAATTTAAATATTATCTTGATAACAAAAAACATACATATAGCAGTAATCATATTTCACTATGAACTACATGTACCATACGCTCTCCAATTCAAATATGTGTATCCATTTTATGTTGAATTCAAATCATAGTACATTATTGGACTAGGTAGCGAGATGTTTGGGATAATCTAAACCCTGTTTTCATACGCATAATTTTTGGCTGAATTGGGACAAGTTTTGGTATAAGCCTCTTGCAAAACCAGAGATTCTCTTAACAAGCCTCGTGGTTCCGAGAGGGAACGTGTCACCTTTGTGTGCGAAACGATATACGCTGCCTCCCCCTAATTTTATTTACAGAGGCAACATAGAACTATATGAGTTCCCTGTTAAATTTTGGAATTATTTCGGATTCATTTGGCCTTTTATACATTAATTGAGTTTCTAGACTTTTAATGTGCATAATCTAAATATGAATTGCATGCACATGCTCCGGTGCACCAATGTGGGTTGAAAAATCACATGTGTGTCCTTGGTTGAATTTCTAGGTCCCATGGAAGAAATGAGAATGAAATTCAAACATCTGGGCGTCATGACTCGGTCGAGAAAATCGAGAAACTTTGATTTTAAATTCATGTAAATCCAAAACTCGCCAGGAAATCATGAAACTTGGCATGGTGTCATGTCATGGCACTAACATGTTGTGGTAAAAAATTGGGCCGATTTGGAAGCTCGTGGTTCTAAGAGGGAACGTGCCACCTTTGAGTGTGAAACGATATACGCTGCCCCCCTTGAGTTTCTTAACAAAGGCAACATAGAACTACATTAGTGCCCTGTTAAATTTTGGAATTATTCCGGGTTCGTTTGTCGTTTTTTATACATTAATTGACTTTCTGGTCATTTAATGTGCATAAGTCAAATTTGAACTACAAGCACATGCTCTCGTGCACCAAAGTTGGTTGAAAAATCACATTTGTGTCCTCGGGTGAATTTCTAGGTCCCATGCAAGAAATGAGAATAAAATTAAAACATCTGGGCATCGTGGCTCAGCCGAGAACATTGAGAAACTTGGTTTTAAAATTCTTGTAAATCCAAAACACGTCCGAAAATCATGAATCTTGGCATGGATGTCATTTCATGGTACTACCATGTTCTGGTAAAAAAATTGGTCGAATAGGAACATATTTTGGTATAAGCTTTTGCAAATCGAAGCTTCTCTCAAGAAGGCTCGTGGTTCTGAGAGGGAACGTTCCACCTTTGAGTGTGAAACAATATATGTTGTCCCCCTTGAGTTTATTTACAAAGGCAACATAGAACTACATGAGTGCCCTGTTAAATTTTGGAATTATTCCGGCTTCGTTTGGCCTTATTTACACATTAATTGAGTTTTTGGTGATTTAATGTGCATAATTCAAATTTGAACTACAAGCACATGCTCCCGTGCACCAAAGTTAGTTGAAAAATCACATTTGTGTCCTAGGGTGAATTTCTACTCCCTCCTTCCATCTATATAGGTCCTAATGCATTTTTCGAGGCTAACTTTAACCAAACGTTAGAGCAATAATATATGACATGCAACTTACACAAAGCATACCTTCAATTTTGTATGTCAAAGGAGCTTCCAATAATATAATTTTCATAGTATACATCTCATGTGCTATTAATCTTGTCAATAGTCAAAGGATGTCTTGAAAAACACATTAGGCCCTATATAGATGGAAGGAGGGAGTAGGTCCCATGCAAAAAATGAGAATAAAATTCAAACATCTAGGCATCGCGGCTTGGTCGAGAACATTGAGAAACTTGGTTTTAAAATCATGAAACTTGGCATGGTGTCATGTCATGGTAGTACCATGCCATGGTAAAAAAATTGGCCGAATAGGAACAAATTTTGGTATAAGCTTCTTGCAAATCAGAGCTTCTCTCAAGAAGGCTCGTGGTTCTGGGAGGGAACGTGTCACCTTTGTGTGCATAATTCAAATTTGAAATACAAGCACATGTTCCAGTGCACCAAAGTTGTTTGAAAAATCACATGTGTGTCCTCGGGTAAATTTCTAGGTTCCATGCAAGAAATGGGAATGAAATTCAAAATTCTGGGCGTCGTGGCTGGGTTGGAAACATTGAGAAACTTAGTTTCTTAATTCATGTAAATCCAAAACACGCATGAAAATAATGAAACTTGGCTTGGTGCCATGACATGGCACCAACATGCTGTGGTAAATTTGCAGTCCAATTTGCGAAGGCGCACACATTAACAATCAACAAAGTCATTTTGGAACAAGTGTTGTCATGTTACAATTGGAAACACAAGTATTATTGAAACCGTGGGCGTTCTACTTACTAGTACCATTTATGTGCCGCACGCGTCCCCATTTTTTATTAGCTAGGAGGCGCCATGTAGGGTAGCTATTTGAGTATGAGAGGCGTGCGATCAGACCCCTGCGCGTGCTTATCGGGAGGAGAGCCCTTTGACCTCCATCTGCCGTCCACCTCTCTCCCAAGGTCTCCATTAATGGCGCCCGAGCCTCTGTTTAATGGCGTGGCTATGTCTCGCTTGACTGAGATTTAAGAGAGAAAAAAGAAAATCTGAAAGCACGGATCTTGATGTAAGATCCGACGGACCTATATAGAATCTAGTGCGACTTATAGCAAGACTGGTGAATATATAAGGACGATTATATTTTTTATCAAATAAGGGCTTGTCCCTTCCGATTTTCATTACTGAAAACCACCACAATTCACAAGAAGTTCAGCACAACTCCAGCCTAACACGAAGGACTAAACGCTACCAGATTGAAATCGCAACATCCCAAGAGGCCAACAAAGGCCAAACATCCGCGCTAGAACCCAACATTTCACAACCGACGACACAATCCACATCCTAAACCGATTATTACATCAAAAGAAACCAGGAAACTAGTCTCCGCGGCGAGCGGTGATGAGCTCTTTCGTGTCCTCAAGACGCTGCTTGAGAACATCCACGGATTCCTCCACCAGCCTTTGGCGCTCGTTGCAGAGCATGTCATTCTCATCCCTAAGTTTCTTGACAATGATGTCGGTCCTCTTCAACAAGGCACTGGTCTCCTCCTGCTGGTCTGCACTTCGGACGATCTTCTCCCTCAGTAGGTCGCGGTCGGCCCAGAGCCTCTCATTTGCCCTCCCTTAGTTGTCGGATGACGCCGGTAGCCTGTTCAAACGAGGCTATCATGTCGTCCTGCAACCTCACTGAGCCAGATATCTGATCCATCTGGCTATGGACGATCGCATGCATGCGCCTGTAACAATCGTCGCCTGCCCGCGAGAAATTTTCCCAGGCCACCAAGGCATGGTGGGACATCTCTGCTGCATTCGTGGCACTGCGGGACATCTCTGCTGCTTCCGTGGCGCGGCCGGACCAGTCTGCTGCATCGACGGTGCGGCGGGACCTCTGTGCTGCTTCAGCGGCGTGGCGGGACCTCTGTGCTGCTATTTCCATGCGGCGGGACATGTCGGCTGCTCTCGCAGCGAGGCGGGACATCTCTCGTGCTTCCGCTTCCATGCTCGCCTCTCCCTGGTGGCAATCTCTCGACCCAGAACTCACGCTGGCCATGGCAGACGCAAGGGAAGGATGCTGAATGACTTGTTTGTTTTTGTGGATGAGGAGTTGAGGAGGAATGTGCAGTCATCTTGCCATACTAGTATTTATAACCGAGTACTAATACGCTCCTAAGTGGGAAACCGTTTAGGTTGTGATCGATGTGAACAGGTTTGCAATTCAATATAGCGTGGAGTAATTTCGAATGTGACGAGACGCAAGCTCAAAATTTATTAACGGTTCTAGTTTCGAAGTGCGGCACTATTCCCAGATGGAGTACTTCTTTTTCTACTCCCTCCTTTCCGGTTTTATAGGGCTTATCTCAAAATTTTAGTTTTTCCATTTTATAAGGCTCAATTTGGTTGTTTCCAAGGTGCATTAAATCATTGCATGAAAGTATTAAGAGAAAATTGACCAATGCATGTACTTTATGCATGCATGCATTTGTAATTAATGCATTGATAAACATAATTTTTTGAGAAAAACAAGAGCATTAATTAGGTGCTTTTGCAAACTACAAAAAATATTCCACCACTCACCATCTTGGTTGGTGAGATTTTTGAATTAAGCCCTATAAACCGGAATGGAGGGAGTACTGCTGTGTACATGCAATAACTCCGTCGTATACATATCTTACGGTTAATGGGGCGTTCGACAGGAATAGCCACGTGGCGAGCTCTAGGCTAGTCTTTTTTTCGGACGCATTAAACCTATCTCTCGGGACTTCTCGCACGCACCATCGTGCCACCCACAAAAACTTCTACTCTGAGTTTAGTATTACGTTATACAAGAAGAGAAGAAGTGCACGCACGCACTCGTCCTCTCACACACGCATATGTTTTTTCTCGAAAAGGAGGATGATGACCCCCGGCCTCTGCATCTGGGAGTCACACACGCAAATTATTGAAATATATCGAGTGCAGTGCTTTGATGTGTCGCGTCAACTCGTACATCAACGAGAAGTTTGATTATCCTCTCCCTCGCGGACTTAACTGCACCTGCCTTTGGCTGTATGACAAGTTGGCCACACACCTGTCGGGCCCACCTGTCATACACGCAAAGGCAAAAGCGTCCCTCCCTCACCCATGAGCATGGTGGCTGGCAAGACTAGGAGAAGCTTTCGCTACACGCTCTCCCTCCCGCACGCGGTGGACATGCAGCAGTTCAATCGGTGTCAGATGGCCAGAAGCATACTGTAGTACTCCTCCAGTGCAGTAGTATCCCATCATTGTTCGACTTCCCGAAGAGGCGAAGAGCCAAGCGCAGCCCGGGCGCTCGTGTGGTAGTTTCATGTGTAGAGTAGTCTAGGATAGTGTGTATCGTGCCTGTAGGCTTAAAATCGTTGGGGTCGGCTCCATGCTATGTGGCCGTCTCGAAGTTTTTTTTTAAATTAAAATAGTCTTCTGGCCCTACCCGAAAACTGCCGCACGTACTTCCCGGGAAAAGCCCCGCCCTCAACTTTTAATTACGCGAAAATAGTCTGAGCTTGTCTGTTCTATATAAATACAGTACTTACTGTATGTTTATTCACCCGTGGGGTTGTTCAATGAATGGAGGGGTGGGGAGCACAAGTGAACAATACTATAGTACTACTAGTAGTAAGTAGGAGTCGTACAGTAGTCACCTTAAATAGAGAGTTTCTTTTCTTTAATGCCACGTACACAAATTGAAACGCTTGTTTTGGAGAGAAAAAAGATAATCACTCCACTATATATGGACGCAGGGGCCTGAGCGATTGCTTTACTAGGGTTGCTCTCTTCATTCTCTCATCCTCTCCAGATATAAATAAGACAGCGGTAGCGACATTTTCTCTCTGCTCATCGCTGGTCATAGATCCGGCTGGATCCCTTCGGCCGGTGTGTGTAGAGGACTAAAAGGTGCATCGTTCACGCGGTCATCGCCGCCGAGGGAGGAAACCCACAGCTGCCGGAGGGGCCCGATCCTCTGCCCGTGTCGTTCTCTCCGACACATAGCTGGCTCGGTAGGTCCTCCGACCCTTCTTCCTCCCTGCCGTATTGTTCGCAGATCGGACCTACCGCCGCCGACATCCCGACGACCCTCAGGTAAAGTTCTTCGATAGCGGCCTTGCTCTACTGCCCTAGCTCCCCACGTGTCTGCATGTGCATCTTTTTCTACTCCCATCAGCTCTTCCAAAGCCGCCTAAATTTTTAGTATTATTAGAGGTAAAGCTACTTCATGCATTCGAATCTAGGGCTTTGTTCAAACAACGAAGAAAGGGGGGAAAGTTGTAGCATGAATCTAGGACTTGATTCAAAGAGGAAATAATATGGTGAAAGTAGTAGAGACCGGATACCCAACCGGTCTCTTGGATGAAAAGGGAAATAATGGGAAAATGCAGTACAAACTGGATAAGGAACAGATCTATTATTGGTTGAAAAAAGGATAGAAAGTGGCGGTTGGTGGACAAGTCAACAGAGTATGTCCAGGATTAGATTTGCTGTCATCATGTAGTAAAAGGTCTCCAGGATTAGATTTGCTGCCCTCACATAGTAAAAGGTCTCAGGATTAGATTTGCTGCCCTCACATAGTAAATGGTCTCCAGGATTAGATTTGCTGCCCTCACATAGTAAAAGGTCTCCAGGATTAGATTTGCTGCCCTCACATAGTACAAGGTCTCTAGGATTAGATTTTCTGCCCTCACATAGTACAATGGCACTCCTGCTGTTTTCCCCAGTATGATAAGTAAGTTGCTCCTTTACGCTGTTGAGTGTCCTGGTGTCCCCACGGTCCAATGCCCTTAAACCAACTCTTTAACTGCTGTTGATTTACTGTGTCTGGTAAACAAGCAATGCCACCATTAAAGTAATCCCATATTTGAGGAATCTCATTGTTGATCGTAATGCTTCTGGTAACATGAAGCATTGCTGACGTTTTAAAATTTCAACTGTCCATGTGTGATTGCCATGAACATAATTAAGATGCTTCTTTTCATTTTGTATATGTTTCGTATATTCTTATTGACCAGCAAATGTTTACTTTCTATCTTTTTGTGCAGATAGGGATATCCATTTCACCTTGTTGTTATTGTGACCTTTTGGTGAACTGCACAAAACACTTTTTTTTGGAATGAGTGTCTTGTGCAGTTTAACTAAAATGTCACGTGGGCAACATCTCTCAATTTTGGTGGAACTGCACAAAATGGTGATTGGAGTTTCCAAAATCTTCGTCAAGTTATGCTAGTAATCTCGTGCAATATTTTATTAGCCTTTGCAAGATGGAGCCGTCACTGTCACCACAATGGCACTTTATTTTAGTGGAACTGCACAAAAGGATAAGAAAATTATAGTTGCACCTTACATGAGCCGGACAGCCAACCTGAATGTTCCTCAATTTTAGTGCAACTACTAAAGAAGAAGCTGCCAGCTCACAAGAGCAAGTACTTCTTGCTAGCTGAATGATGCAATCTTTGCTTCATTTCAGGTGAACTGCAGAAAAAGGCGCATGAATTGAATCATGGAACTCCAGGCAGACCTCATCCAAGTAGAGTTGGAGGTTGAGTTCAAGGAGGCCGCTATTAAAGCGAAGTCATGCTCTCTTGTCTCCTTGTTTGTGCTGTGCAAACATGTTGTGCAAACAGGAATACTCAACTACAGATTTTGTGACGGTCAAGAGCATTCGCCAAGTTCTTCGATTGTATGACATGGCTAGCGAAGATGGATTTAATCCTGATATTCACTTTATCAAAAGGCTCTAATGGGTTGGTTCTGAATCTTGCAAGCTGGGAATCAGTGAGATGTGTAGGCATCTTTGTTGTACTTATTATTTGAATCTTATTTGTTGGTTCTGAATCTTGCAAGCTGGGAATCAATGAGATGTATAGGCATCTTTGTTGTACTTATTATTTGGATCTTATTTGTTGGTTCTGAATCTTGCAAGCTGGGAATCAATGAGATGTGTAGGCATCTTTGTTGTACTTATTATTTGGATCTTATTTGTTGGTTCTGAATCTTGCAATCTGGGAAACACGACATGATGATACCGAGGACAACAACCATAACAAACAGTTCAAACTTGGTAGTATTATCTTTGTGAAAGTGTGACCAATGTGCTGATCGTGTGCATCCTGAGAATAATAATTCTAATTGTTGTGCATGTTGATCCTGTGGCACTGACAGAACGAGCGAATGCATTGCTTGTTTTAAGTATAAATTTCTATTAAAGCTAATTAAATTTAAGTAAAGTGACCACTAACTCCTGTTATTACAGTACCAATACAGACCCGCTCGTGAACCGACGTGTGGTCGAGGGTGCATCTTCTGCCGGGCGTGCAGCGGACGAGGGAGGGGTAGTAACTGTTGTCGCCTCTACACACTCAGCTTACTGTTGAATCCAGTTCCCCAAGAGCTGAAAAACAAACTGATGTCGCCGCCTACACACTCGTTCACTCGAAGAGACTCCAATGGCGATCCGAGGGGTGAGCCTGCTGGATATGGACTTCAGCAAGGAGTTCCCCTTTGAGTTTGCCGTTCAGTCCTATGGTTGCACCAAGTTGAATGTGATGTACACCAACGACACGAACTCGGTGAAGCTCTGCCTTGCCTTAGTCCTATGGCTGCACCAGGTTCTGGAGCATTCGCCTGTTTCATCGGCAACACCGACTGCACCTTCGCTACGATGGAGAGAAGGAAGAACGCGATGATTCGGCCATCTGGTGCAACAAGCTTGTCGACATCCAGAAGCAATACAAGATCATCAGCAATGGGCAGGAGAATGACTCTGTGGTTGACCTTGCTGAGACCATCATCGACCCCTGATACGCCAACATGAAAGAAGACGACCTGAACACATGGGAGGTACCTCTGAATCTAGCATACATAACCTACGCGGCCAAGGACGCATACACATGCTACGACATGTACATGCAGATCTTGGACATGAGGGCGTGTCTGCTTCCCGTAACCGACGAGTACACGGACAACTGCATCATCATGATCAAGCGTGCCAGGAAGGTCTAGATGTTGTACTTTATCTGTTTATAAGCACCTTTATCATCTGAGTGTTTCATGCATTAGCTTATGTGTAGTAATTATCTGGTTTGTCCGAAATATTTCTTTTAAGAACCCATTAACCTGATTGCTTTTTTAGTGGCTATTTGCTTATGTATGTAAACTAGTTCACTTGTCCGTAAAAAAAACTAGTTCAATCGGCTGCCATGCTTTGAATCTCCTTCCTCCCAACATATTCCCCTCCTTAGGTGGACCCAGCAGGTCTCTAAATTTTCTCCCACTTTCTTTTTCGATGTAAACTGAGTTTTCTCCTAGTACTTTCCCCTAGAACCAACTCAACTGTCCCACGTCTAGCCTAAAAAATAATAATACCCCACGTACTATTAACTCATCAAATTAAAAAGATATTTTATTTCATAAGTTGAAAGTTCTTACAAAATAATAATAATAATTGTTTATATATAACTTGGCAAGTTAACTCCTAGTGATTGCATACATAAGCTTGCAAAGATTTTACTAACGTGCAATCATGTGTTTATGTTTTTATAACGTTTCTCCGTCTAGCCCAACATGATATTTTCACCTAGCTCAGCAAGTCCACGGATTTCGAGAAAAATGCAAATGGGATTTAAACGGGCTGCATAGAAGCTACATCATTGTTTCACCCAGCCCTCCAAATGGACTAAAAAACAAATGGACTGATAGCTGGGTCCACGGCCACAGCCCAGTTTTTTTGTGATTTGCCAAGTAAGTCGCTTTGTCGGGCCTGTTGGGCTGCAAATCTTTCAAGACGAGGAGAGCTTTCATTCGGCTGGCCGAGAAAATGGCCCATCAGTAATGAGAAATGGGCTGTACATTTTTAAAACACATCAAACCGGCGATTAGTTTCAAATATCTTTTTTTTTCATTTCGAGATTTTAAATTACATTAATTTTTATGCATGGAGAATTTGTTGGATTTTATATTGATATACATTAATTTTTAAAATCAGTTTGAATGTGAGTCAAAATTTTGGGATTAAAAACAGTTCGGACCGCACCGAAATATGCAAAATTTCATATAATTTTTTAACCGTGGCCCCAATATGGGCTGTAATGCTAACAAAAAGAATATGGGATCCAAAAAAACCTTAATAATTAGCAAATGGGCTGTAAATTATTAGAAATAATGGCAGATGGGTTGTATGCTGTTTTCCATAGATTTGAGGCTTTCCTAAAAAAAGGTTGACGCACAAGCAGTGACTGTTGGATGGCCATCCAACGGCCGTCGTGCTTCTTCAATCTCTGTTCTTCCTGCTCCAACCGCTCAAACAAGCGCCGGCGGGACTGCCTGCTCCCTCCTCCCCGCGGCCGGCTCTGCTGCCGTGCAGGCCTCACCGCCCCACCATACTCCCATCGCTGGCCTAGCCATCCCTCTACTCACCCACACCTGCTGTTATTCTCCGACAACGACAGACGAACCAGTAAACCCTCGTACAGTCGTACTCCCCTCCGCGTGGGAAACAACTGCCGAGCCTTCCCTGCCTCCGTGTCGTTCCCTTCCTAGGACTCGCCATCGTCCACCGCCCTGGTGCTCTCGGCGCGGCCTGGTCAACATGGTCAACGACCGACATGCATCTGAAGTGGACTGTACGTCGAGAGGCCGACAGCTGGGTCCACGACCACACGCAAGGAAATGCCTCCTTATTACGCGCAAAATAATGATTCCTCCACCTGACATCAGGGACCCACCGAAAGGGCCTCTATATTTCGTGAAAAAAAACATTAACGCCGCTGACAGCTTGGACCCACCAGCTATATCTTCGCACGCAAGGAAGTGCCTCCTTATTATGCACAAAAAATGAATACTCCCCCTGTTAGCTGGGACCCAATATAGTGGCAGGTTGGCTTGTGGGCCTACTAAGTTGACAGGGACGGAGGGCTTTGTCAACTTAGTCAATATGCACGATTCTAGCTCCAGTGCCCGTACGATGTCCATCCAACGGCCGTAGTGCTTCTTCAACCTCTGGTCTTCTTGCTCCAACCGCCCAAACCAACGCCAGTCGTGTCTCGTGCTCCTGCCTCCCGTGGCCGGTTGCGATGCGGCGGAGGCCACACCGCCCCCTACTACTCCCACCGCTCGCCAGGCCGTCCCTCTACTCACCCACACCCCCTGTTATTCTGCGGCGACGGCAGCCTCACACCACAGCGAATCAGTGAACCCCCGTACTCCTCTACGCATGGGCATCCACTGCCGCGTCTTCTCCAGCTCCGCGTCGTCCCCTTCCTAGGCCTCTCCGTCGTCCACCGCCCTGGTGCTCTCGACGCGGCGTGGTCAACGCGGTCAAGGAACGGCTTCCATCGGACGTGGACTGTACGTGGAGAGGCTGACAGCTGGGTCCACGGCCACAGCAAGGAAGTGCCTCCTTATTACGTGCAAAATAATTATTCCTCCACCTGACAGTGGGGACCCACCAGACAGGCCATCGTATTTTGCGAAAAAAACGTTTGCCCTGACTGCTGGGACCCACCAGCTACATCTTCGCACACAAGGAAGTGCGTCCGGGCAAAAAAACGATTCGCCCCCCTGACTACTGTTACCCACCAGCTACGTCTTCGCAGGCAAGGAAATGCCTGACAGTCGGGACCCACCTGGTCGAAGCGTACGTAGCGTTGTCATTCTGGTCGCGAACGTGTACGTACATATATACTGGTGGATGTAGAGGCGCGCACGTGTCGTAGTAGAGACGCATACGTGTCGTAGTAGAGGCGCGCACGTAGCATGTACACATACGTACAACGGCCAGGGTGCAAGAAAGAAAAAAAGGCCACGTATGTGTACATACAGGCGGGGTCTCGAACGCCTACTCGCGCATACGTACGGCCAGGGCTCGTGTACATGGCTGGGTCGGAATGGAGAAACAGCGTTGTCGTCGTGTTCATGGGGTGGCAATGGAATGCGTCGTGTTCATGGGGAGGCAACGGAATGTGTCGTGTTCATGGGGAGGCAACGGAATGCGTCCTGTTCATCGGGAGGCAACGGAACGCGTGGGAGCCAACCGGCTGGGTCGGAACGGAATGCGTGGTCGTGTTCATCGGGAGGGCTTGGATGGAACAGGCGATGGAAACGAGGCCTGGCGTACTGCACAACGGAGGAAATAGACCTGCTACGTTTGGAACGGGGTCCTATTGATCGGGAGGGGTCTGGCGTACCGTAAAACGGAGGAAACGGACCTCCTACGGTCAAAACGGGGGTCCTGTTGATCGGGAGGGGTGTGGCGTACCGCAAAACAGACGAAACGGACCTCCTACGGTCGAAACGGGGGTCCTGTTGATCGGGAGGGCTGTAGCGTACCGCAAAACGGACGAAACGGACCTCCTACGGTCGAAACGGGGTCCTGTTCATCGGGAGGGGTGTGGCGTACCGCATAACGGGACTCCACGGGATACTGTTCATCTCCACCGTCGACCTTCTCCAGTCTCCACAGGCTACCGTCGACCTCCTCCAGCCTCCACGGGCTCCTGTTCATCCAGCCTCCACCGCGTGCTACTCCACCGGCTACTGTTCAACCAACCCTCCACGGGCACCCCTCCACCGTCTACTGTTCATCCAGCCCTCCACACCACGGGGTCCTGTTCAACCACCCCTCCACGGGCACCCCTCCATCGTCTACTATTCATCCAGCCCTCCACCACACCACGGGGTCCTGTTCATCCAGAGGCAATGCCACCGCTCACTATTCATCCAACCCTCCCCTCCCCCCCGCGCGCAATGCTCACTGTTCATCCCAGAGGCAGCATCGATCGGCTTCAGTTAGCAGTAGTAGCGAAGGAATTGCTCGATCGGGTTCAGTTAACAGCCATCGATCGATCGCTCGGGTTCAGTAATGCGTAGCCTGTAGTGCAATCGCTTGGGTTCAGTTAGAGCCCAACGCCTCGCTCGGGTTTAGTTAGAGCCAACGCCTCGCACACACGCGCGTACGTGTATGAGAGAAACGCGCATCGCTCAGCCCCCGACCTCCCACCATAACCGGGAACTCCCCTAAATTTTCCTCCCCTCGCTTCTACCACGGTTTTTTCCGTCATGGACGGCCCAAAGAATGTCATGCAGCTGCATCTCCGGCCCGCCCAGGACGAAAAACCCATTTTCTGTCATGATTTTTTGTCATAGAAGTAGGAGCCCACCACATCTATGATGATACCGGGTTTTTTCACAATTATCGTCATAGAAGTGTCATATGTATGACAGAAACAATTTTCATTCGTCCCAAAATGTCACGAATGTGTCTTTTTTTGTAGTGCGTGTAGGTCAGTACATGGAATATGTTGGCAAGATAACACTATAGAGCAATGAACAAAATAACTATCACTACATGCATATATGGCTGGTGGAGGCTCTATGATTATCATTTGCATAAAGCTAGTTTTTCCCTACAACAAAGGAATATGTTTTATTTTACTACAAAGTTTGTTGAAAAAAATATTGAGAAGGTAACCCCAACTCAATCCAAAAATTAAAGTTTAATAACCCGACAAATTACTTAAGTAAAGTGATGAGATCAACATAATAATTCAAGTACCAGATACTCAAGATGTCCATAACCGGGGACACGACTAACCATGATTAGATTATACACTCTGCAGAGGTTTGCGCACTTTTCCCCGCAAGACTCGATCTCCTCCGTTGTATTTCTCGCACTACATGATGTTTGAGAAACGGATGACTGAGACACAGTCTTTCCGAAGAGGTCCCCTTAACCGATAGATAGGCCGGTACACCTACAATTCTCCTACATCTGCTAGCCCACCATGGAAGCGATTCCCACAACTTACTAAACTATGCCAGAGCCCATAATGGCTTGTGGCTGCACACAAAAGTTTCTAGCATGAATAACATTATGATCCCTTTGAGCCTGGGTGGCGAACCATAGGATGATCACACGGGTTCCCCGGGATCTCCTCGGACAACACTGGTATATCCCTAGGTGCCCACAACCAATCCACCCAGTTGTGTATTAAATTAGCCACCTTAAGTTCCCTTAATTTATAATAACTCTCGCATCTTTCATGAATCGCTCAAACCAATCCACATCTATGAGCATAGCATAGCAGTATAAGCATAACATAGTAACACCCAGGGTTTGAATATAAGACAATAGGTTCCTACCTCATCAACTACTTCCCAACACCCACAAGTTATCAAATCCTACTCATGCAATGTTTGAGGGTTGGAACTAATGCATAAAAGCTGGGTAATAAAGGGATATGATGAAAGTGTTACTTGCCTTGCTGACGATCGGAAAACCCTAGAGATTCGTAGTAGCAAGCCTCGCACTCCGAAAACTCTATCGTGAACAAACAATAGCATACATAAGAACTCAAGTATAAGATGCAAAGGTAAAAACCAAAAGAAAAGATCTAAACAGAAAGTTCAAGTGAAGAGCTTCGACTTGCCAAAAGAATCAATCGAATCGGAGTTACGAAACTCAAACTACGGTCAAAAGAAGTTTGAATTCAAATATGCTTGAAACCAAATTTTAAATTTCCAAAATCATGTTCAAGTTGTTTATCTGAACAGAGGGGATCAAGACGAAGATTTTGACGTTTGTTTCACTGGATTTGGACAAACGAGCAAAAAGTAGTGAGGGTTTGAAGATCACGGACTAATTTGTAAAGAAACTATTCATGGATAGGTCCTTGGCCGAAAATAACAGAAAAAGAAAAATCTATCGGACGAATGTCCACTAACAGAGACTAACGAACGAATTTGTTCGCTAATAAAACGAATTGGGTGAACGCTTGCTATTTAATCTAACCAAATAAAAATAAACCAATCTAAAAGAAAAACCGAAAAAACTAAAGAACTGGATCGGTTTTTACCGGTTCGACAGTTTTTTGGTGAAAAACCGGCGGCGGATCAGAAACGGCGGCGGTGGCGGCGAACTCCGGTGAGCGGGGCGGCGGGCGTCGGCGCGGCGCGGCTCCTGCGGGGCGCGACATCGGCGGGAGGCGGGGCTGCGACTTGGTGGGGAGAGAGGGGGTGGCCGCAATATTTAAGAGAAGGGGGTGGCGGCCGGGTTGGGAAGTAGGCAAGGCGAGGCGGGAGAGGAGTCCGGCTCGGAATAAAATCTCAAATAAAATAAATATTTTTATTTAAAATTAAATTTCCATTATTTCCTGTGTTTTGAAGAAGTCATATTATCTTCTCTCATTATTTTATTTATTTTGAAATAATCAGAAAAATAATTTCAAATAAAAATCACTTTGATCCAATTTACCAATTTTGAAAATTCAAAAATGGAATTTATGAAAACCTCCAACTCTCTCAAATGGTCCTTGAGGTACTTAAGGCCTCTAGGATCAAAATGTACAAATAAAACCAATTCAAAATGCAAGAATCATGGATGCATATGATGTCCTAATGATTAACATCCAAATTGAAAATTGGGATGTTACATTCACGAAGAACAAGCAAGACCGAGTAGATCCATTAGAATTTCGTAACCAAAACTTCACCCCTACTCCACCTCTTAAATCTCGGGATGAGATTTCTTTTAGTGGAGGAGAATTGGAACACCCGGATAATTATGTTACGTTGAACCTCTGCTAATGATGCCACATCACCTCGGTTACTGTTGCTAATCTTGCGTTAATTCAATCTCATTCAAATTCAAAATTAAATTACAGGCAAACAACAAAAGTTTTCAAACGGTAAGACTAAAATATTCGGATTGTGCCAAATAATGCATAGGTAATTATGGTGGAGAAACCTCACTTTTATAAAATGTTTAAAAACTATAAGGTGAATAAAATAGTAGCGAAAACTACTATTTCAATACTTTTAAATAATAATAATTACAAAACTATTTTAGTTTGGGTAGCAAATTAATGTGTCAGTGGCATAACTGGTAACATCTATTTAGGTGCCATTTTGGGATATTGTGAACACCGAAATAAACAGCAACTAAAAGAAACAGAAAGAAATAAAGAAAAATAATAAAAGAAGAGAGAGACCCCCTGGGGCAACTGGGCTAAACGGCCCTGCCGGCCAGCCAACCATCCCAGGCCGGCCCACCCCGCCTCCCTTAACCCCATGGCTCCCAAACCCAAACCACCAACACCCCCACTTCCCCCACTTGCCTCTCCCTCTCTCCCTGATCCAGATCGGATCGGGCCGACCTCGTCGCAACGCCGTCGCGAGCGGCGCACCGGTCCCGTCGCCGACCACCGCCACTCACCGGACAGCCCCACCATCATCGGTGCTCCCCGTTCCCGTCGCCGGTGCCGCCTCACCGGGCCTCCCCGACTCTTTCCCGAGCCCGTTGCCATTTCCCTACGGCCCCGCCGTGAGCACCGCACCTCCCTCTCTCTTCCGGTCCCACGCCCGGCGTCCACGCCACCCCGCGTGCTCACCACGTCATGGTGCGTCCCCGCCATGATCACTGCGACACCGACACGCCCCTTCCCACGCCCACTCGAGCCGCTCGCCGCGCCCTGTGGCTTGCTGCTGCTATGTAGCGCCCGCGCCGCCCGCTATGCTGCTGCTTGGCCGTCGTCGCTCGCCCTTGCCGCTGCAGTCGCCCGCACACATGACAGTCGTCCCCTCCCCACGTTCTACAGCGCCGCTGTGCCTCGGTGCCCGTCCCGCGCTGTGCTGCTGCGGCTCGCCGGGCGCCATGACTCCGCCTTGCTCGTCGGCCGCACTAGGCCCGCTGGCTCCGCTCGTGCCCGCTACTGCCTTTGCCCTGCTCGCGTCGTCGTCGCGCTACCACGCCCATACCCCGCGTTGTTGCTCGTCATTGGCCTTGCCCTGGCGTCCAATAGCCCCCTCCCGCTCCATCCTGCCGCCCCTCCCGCTCGACCAGCTCGCTGGCTGCTGGTCGCACCCGCCTACGTCGTGGCCACCCGCAGCCGCCACCACGGCACTGGCCGCCGCTGCTCCGTCCAGCCAACCCCCCCCCCCCCCCGCTGCTCGCCGCTGCCTCGCCCTTCGCTCGCTGCGGCATCGCCCGGGTCTGTCCCCTCGGGCGTCCGCGCCCGTAACACGCCCGCTAAGGCCAGGGAGCCCCACCCAAGAATGTTTTTATATAAAAAAGGAATTAAAATAATATATAATAAAAATAAGGAATAATTAATTAATTGATTAATTAACTTAGTTAATATGTTTTGTTAACTAATTAAACCTAATTAATCTGCTACTAAAACTAACTCATGTTTAGTTAGTCTTGGTCTATGACGAACGGATCCTACCTGCCATGGTTGACCTTGTCGACCCGTGGACCTGCTGACATCATCTAATGTCACACTAACTTCATTATTGCATTTTCCAATTAAATTAATTTTTTTTCTAGAAAATAATTTAAAATATTTAAAACTGATATAAAATAATTCGTAACTCGGATGAAAATACTTTGAACATGAAAGTTGCTCAGAACGACGAGACGAATCCGAATACACAGTCTGTTCGTTTGCCACACGTCCTTACACTAGTAGAAAAAAGGGCCTGTTGTCCCGGTTCGTAAGGGCCTTTTGTCCCGGTTCATGAACCGGGACTAAAGGGTCGGTACTAATGTCCTATCCCTTTAGTCCCGGTTCAATCCAGAACCGGGACAGATGGGCCTCCACGTGGCCTGTGCGCGGAGCCCAGGCAGGAGGGCCTTTGGTCCCGGTTGGTGGCACCAACCAGGACCAATAGGCATCCACACGTCAGCATTTCCGTGGCTGGGGTTTTTGTTTTTTTAAAGGGGGGGGGGGTTAGGGGTTTTGGGGGGTTAATTTAGGTGTTTCATATATTGTGTTAGCTAGCTATAATTAATAGAGAGAAGTGTCCTCTCTTATGTCCGTGCTTGGTCGACGCTACGTACAATACATACGTATAGAGAGGACTAGACACGCTAGCTAGCTAGTAAGCAAACGAAGAAAACAGAAGATCGTCATGAACATATATGCATACAGAGAGAAGTGATATCGACAACCTCTCCTTCTCCGAGAGATTGGTCGAACAACAAGTTCTCGTATATCTATCCGACACTACCGGCTACATATATACAATAATTATCTCTTACAAATATAATCTCCTAACATACGGACTCATGTTCCACATAGTATTCTCCGCCTTCAGCGATCACGTGGTCAAGAAAGAATGCCGCCAATTCCTCTTGAATTGCTCGCATGCGATCTGGTGCTAGGAGTTCATCCCGCTTCCGAAACATCTAATTTGAAGAAGGGGGTCAATACATATATATATATATATGAATGAATGAAACTCAACACAAATGATGGTAATAAAATAAAATTGTGAATGTTGTTATTTACGCACTTCATATTGTTCGTCAGAGTAGCCCCGCTCATAGGTCGTGTGGCGGATGGACTCGCAAACATAGTATCCACAGAAATCATTCCCTTGTTCCTGCCACAACCACTTTACAAGAAATAGAGGTCAATCAAACTGCTAAGTAAGAATGCCAAATGGTATTGATGAAACTAGCGCTTGAATCAATAGGAGATGCGCGGAACATGCTACTATAGTACTTACTTTCGGGTGTCTAAATTGCAGCTTCTTCGGGAGTCCCGGAGCTTTTTTGGTGAATTTTTTCCAAACCCTCCCAAACAAAGTAAACAATTACTTGATATATCAGGAAATGAACAAAGTTGCTGATATGGTGGATAATGATCGATTTAACTTACTTCTCGAGCATTTGAGTCATGTCCGCATAGTCCTGGGGATCTTTTCGTCTTGAGTCTAAGACGGTTACTAGTCCCTGCTCAAGCTTAATCTCTAGGAGAATATAGTGGAAACTGCACACGCATGCATAACTCATCAATTACATTACTATAACCTTGACTAATATATAAGGGAAACCAAATACGCACAAGACAGTAACACTCACTTGAAGTTGTAAGGAAAAAGTATTATATCTTTGTTTTCATTTATTACCAACGATCATAGAAAGTTGGCATCGGTATCTGCGGCATGAAATTTAACCTGAGTTGCATCTATGATATTTGTGTTAATGAACCCAATATCACCGATTTGTCGTTTCTTCAATTCGACGATCTTCAATCTGCATAATATAGTGAGGATAATTATAAATACATGCAATGAAAGAGCTGAGCTATATAGAGAGACTTAATGACAGAAGTAGTACTACTTACAGATAGTAGCAGGTGACCGTTGCTTTATCGAGGGCCAATTGATTGAAAAACTGAAAGAACTCCTCAAATGGAACAGGCAACAGATCAATTCCAACGAGGTCATGCTCCTTTTTAACTCTCACATACAAAGTACTCCTCCCCCCAGACTCTCTGCAGATTTTCAAGTACCAATCATGCAATCTTCGCATCCTCGTTGATAGAGATCTTTCATCTTTGACGAGAGGCTTCCCGTACTCGTATCTTTGTATCTGCACCTCCATGAAATCATAATATACATTGTCAGGCAGGTAATCTCCAAGATTGCTATAACCGGGCACCATCCTCGGATCATTAGCGACGATGTCGCTAGGCACCTTGAGCGGGGGGCACGATTGCTTCGCTTGTTCACCGAGCTGTGCAATTTGTTTCCCATCTCGTCGTTCTTTCAGCCCTTGATCACTGACAGTACTTCCCGACCGCTCTGCTTCAGAAAATTCATTTCCAATAATGCGCTCATAGTTTCCTTTCGGCGGAGACTTGGGTGGTTTTGTCAGGGCAGCCAGAGTGCGCTTCGCTTTCACCGGATCTACCTTCTCCTCAGGAGGTGGATGTTTCTTTGCTTTCACCCCTTCAAAGAAGTTCCTCACTTCTTCTCGCGCGATCTCGGCATTCTCCTCCGGGGTCCTCTCGTATGGTAACTTCTCTGGAGTCTTCAGAGAAGGACCGAATCTATATGTCCTCCCGCCTCTAGCTGTACTGCTAGACACCGGCAGAGCAGACGGAGCGGTTGTCTTCTTTACTTGCTTACGAGGCGGAGGAGAAGGACTACGACGCGCCGGAGCAGCTGGAGCGGCGGCAGGTCTCTTCCGCCCTTGCTGACGAGGCGGAGAAGGAGGAGGCTGGCTGCTCGGGCGCGCCAGTGCAGGCGGAGAAGGAGGCGGAGTGCCGCAACGCGCCGGAGAAGGAGCCGGCCGAGTGCCCTGATCGTCACTCACCGGAGGAGGAGGCAGTGGAGGAGGCGGAGTGCCCTGACTCGCCGGAGGAGGAGGAGGCGGAGCCGTCCAGTTTGGAAGGTTGATGAGCTCCTTTCGCCATAGGCATGGAGTCTTCAGAGCAGAACCCAGCCGAGTCTCCCCTTCACCGGTAGGGTGGTCAAGCTGGAGGTCCTCAAATCCCTCCATTATTTCATCCACCATCACCCTAGCATATCCTTCTGGAATTGGCCGGCAGTGAAAAGTTGCGCCGGGTTCAGTAGGAAAAATAGAGCCAACAGCCGCCTTGACCTTCATATTAATCCATTGCGTCATAAAGTGGCAATTTTGAGACTCCGTGATAGCATCCACGGGATAGCTGGCAGGAGCCGTCAAGACATGCTCCGGCTGAAGCAGCTCGGTGGAAGCCACACTGCTTCTCCGCCGAGATGGCGGGGTAGCTTCGGGGGAAGCTTCGGCAATTCGTTTGCTGCGATTTGCTTCTCGTTCCTCTATCACTTGTACCCTTGCTTGCAGCACCTGCATTTGGGTCTGCTGCACTTTTTTCCTCCTCTCCTGGCATTTGTAACCGCCTACGTCCGGAAACCCAACCTTCCACGGAATGGAGCCTGGCATGCCTCGTGTCCGTCTAGGGTGCTCAGGATTCCCGAGGGCCATTGTGAGCTCGTTGTTCTCTCTGTCTAGAACGAACATCCCTTGCTGCGCTGCTTCGATATACTGCTGAAGCTTCTTGACTGGTATGTCCATTTGATCGTTCGTCCAAATGCACTTCTCTGATACAGGGTCCAAGGTTTCGCCAGCCCCGAAGAACCAAGTCCGGCAACGGTCTGGCCAGTTAATTGTCTCTGGTTCGATCCCTTTATCAGCCAGATCATTCTCAGTCTTGGCCCACTTAGGCTGGGCTACGAGGTAGCCACCTGACCCCGTGCGATGTTGATGCTTCTTCTTCGCAACATTTTGCTTGTTTGTCGCCGACATCTTCTTACTCTTTTCCGATGTCTTGTGGGCCACAAATGCGGGCCAGTGATCTCTGATCTTCTCATATCTGCCCTTGAATTCTGGTGTCTCTTTATTTTCGACAAACTTATTCAGCTCTTTCTTCCACCTCCTGAATAGTTCTGCCATCCTCTTAAGAGCAAAAGACTTGATTAATTGCTCTTTAACTGGCTTCTCCGGATCATCCTCTTGCGGTAGGGTGAAATTTGACTTCAGCTCAGTCCAAAGATCATTTTTCTGCATATCATTGACATAAGACACGTCAGGGTCTTCTGTAGCCGGCTTTCACCATTGCTGGATGCTGATCAGGATCTTGTCCCTAACCAAAACCCCGCACTGAGCAACAAATGCGCTCTTTGTCCGGAGGGGTTCAATCGGTTGGCCGTCGGGCACAATTGCTATGATCTCAAACTTTTCATCCGAGCTCAACTTTTTCTTTGGGCCTCGTCTCTTTACCGAAGTTGTGCTCGATCTGGAGGGCTAGAAAAAAGAAAAAAGACTTAATTAATATGTGTACATACCAAAAAATGACTGCATCAATTAGCTAGTCAGCAGAAGACGTCATCACGGTCTCCTTCTTGCACCGGCATTGGGTCACCGAAGCCATCCTCACGGTCTCCTTCTTACACCGGCATTAGGTCACCGGAGCCATCATAATCATAGCCAGCTGCTTCCAGACCATCGATGTCGTTGAGAAACAACGAGCAGACGGCATCACTTCCTCGTGCGATTATGTCCCCCAACAACTCTTCTTGTACTTCGTCTCGGGCGGTGTCCATAGTTTCTACAAATATTTACAACATGGCAATTATTATTCAAACATGACAGATGGATATATTAGTGGCAAATGTAGAACTAATATTAATTAGTGGCCTCGATGCTGCTTCTCTAGGGTTTGGGGTGGCCTCGACACTGCTTCTCTAGGGTTTGGGGTGGCCTCGACAACGCTTCAAGGATAAAAAAAAGAAGAGGAAGAAGAAAAAAAGAGGAGAAGAAAGAATAGAGGAGTTCTTACAATGACGATACTTGTGGGACGTGGATGTACTGTCCGACACTGACGGCCACATGTATCTCACACCGACGATACTTGCTATTTAGGGTTTCCTCTACCGCTCGGTGACCCTCGACGACCCTCGTTCCCGATAAAAAAAAGAGGAAGACCCTCGACCCCTCGGCGACCCTAGACCCCCTTGGTTACTCCTCTATTCTTTCTTCTCCTCTTTTTTTTCTTCTTCCTCTTCTTTTTTTATCCTCTTCTTCCTCTCATGTTCGACGACCCTCGACCCCTCGGCGACCCTAGACCCCCTCTCGACCGTCAACCCCTCGGCGACCGTCGACCCCCTCTCGACCCTTGACCCCTCGACGACCCTCGACGACCCTCGTTCCCGATAAAAAAAGAGGAAGAAGAAGAAAAAAGAGAGGAGAAGAACTCCTCTATTCTTTCTTCTCCTCTTTTTTGTTCTTTTTCCTCTTCTTTTTTTATCCTCTTCTTCCTCTCATGTTCGGCGACCCTCGACGACCCTCGTTCCTGATAAAAAAAAGAGGAGGAAGAAGAAAAAAAAGAGGAGAAGAAAGAATAGAGGAGATCCTCTATTCTTTCTTCTCCTCTTTTTTTTCTTCTTCCTCCTCTTTTTTTATCCTTTTCTTCCTCTCATGTTCGACGACCCCCTATCGACCCCCTCTCGACCGTCGACACCCTCTCGACCCTCATATATAAAACATTTTCTTCCTTCTTCTTCCTTCTATTCCTTCTTCCTAAATATATAAAACTTTTTTTAAAATGAAACTAACCTAAAATGTACTAAATCAGAGAACATATATAGATAAAACTTTTCTAATAAAATAATCTAACTTTTGCATATATGTATTTTTAAAACATCATTACAATTGAAAAAACACATACATATATACCTATATGAACATACATAAAAAACATATATGAACATACATACAAAAACATATATCTAAAAGATACATACATATATATATATATATGAAAATCTAAAAACATGTAAAAAACATGTATAATTAAAAAAATGCACGGTGGTGGCGGCGGGGGCGGCAGACGCGCGGTGCTCACAGAGGCGGTGACGCGTCGGGGCAGGGGACGGCCGGTGAGGGCGCGGGCGACGAGGGCACGGGCGACGGCGACGACGGGCGCGTGTGACGGCGACGACGGGCGTGGGCGATGAGGGTGCGGGCGAGGGCGCGGGCGACGACAACGACGGGCGCAGGAGACGGCCGGCGATGGTGCGGGCGATGGCGACGACGGGCGCGGGCGGGGTGTGGCATCGGGGCAGCCTGGCATTGTCGAGGAGGTCGGCGTCGTCGGGGGCAACTGGCGAGGGAAATTTGAAAATTTCACAAGTCCTGGTTATATACCAAAGGCATTGGTCACGGTTCGTGGCACAAAACATGACCAATGCCCCCCTTTAGTCCCGGTTGGTGCCACCAACCGGGACCAAAGGCCTCTTTTCAGCAGCCCAAAGGACGGGAAGCGGCGGCCTTTGGTCCCGGTTGGTAGCACCAACCGGGACTAAAGGGGGGCATTGGTCACGGTTTGTGCCACGAACCGTGACCAATGCCCCCTTTAGTCCCGGTTGCTGGCACCAACCGGGACCAAAGGCCTTGTGCTGCCCCGCGCCCAAACTTTTGTCCCACCTCGCTAGCTGAGAGAGCTCGAGAGTGGTTTATAAGCGCTACTGCGCCTTCCCTCTCGAGCTCCTCTCAAATACAGGCTTTCGGGCCTAACCCTGCGCTGTGTGCCTGTGGGCCTACTGGGCCTCCTGCGGGCATGAATCCTGGCCCATGGTAGGGTTTCTAGTCGTATTCAGGCCGTGGGGGCCCAGTAGGTGGCACTTTTTTTCTTTGTTGCTTTATTTATTTTATTTTGTTTCTACTTACAACAAAATACTTATTGTTGCTCTTTTTTCCAGTTTTTTTGTTTTGTTTTCTGCATTATTTATTTTCTTTTGTTTTTTGCTTTATATTTTAATTCTTTTTTGCTTTTAGTTTTAGAAAAATTATGAACTTTCTGTTAGTGCCATTAGTTTTCAAATTTGAAAACACTTTTTTAGTTTTTTGTTTTCTTTGTTGCTTTATTTATTTTATTTTGTTTCTACTTACAACAAAATACTTATTGTTGCTATTTTTTCCAGTTTTTTTGTTTTGTTTTCTGCATTATTTATTTTCTTTTGTTTTTTGCTTTACTTTTTTGTTCTTTTTGCTTTTAGTTTTAGAAAAATTATAAATTTCTGTTAGTGCCATTAGTTTTCAAATTTGAAAACACTTTTTTAGTTTTTTTTAGTTTTCTTTGTTGCTTTATTTATTTTATTTTGTTTCTATTTACAAAAAAATACTTATTGTTGCTATTTTTTTGTTTTCCAGATTTTTTGTTTTGTTTTCTACATTATTTATTTTCTTTTGTTTTTTACTTTATTTTTTATTTCTTTTTGCTTTTAGGTCAACAAAATTATAAACTTTCTGTTAGTGCCATTAGTTTTAGAAAAATTATAAACTTTCTGTTAGTGCCATTAGTTTTCAAATTTGAATAGTTAAAATTTGAATTCTTTGAAATTTGTGTGAATCACAAGTTTGTGATTAACTTTACTAAAAAAATGAACATATATGCACCTATAGAGAAAATTCGACCTAAATTCATAGTTTTCAAATAAACTCTGAAAAAGTTGGCATAGCATACTCGTGTGTTACAAAGTTGGCATGGTATCATCATAATAGTTGCGGGAGAAAGTCTTCACTTTTTCTTCGCTTGTGTCATTTGCTTATTGCGCCGTAACCATGGATAATCTTCATCGTTTATCAGGATGCTTGGGTCAGCCTTGACATTGAAGGGAGGAATTTCATGAAACTTTTCATAATCTTCAGACATGTCTGTCTTGCCGTCCACTCCCAGGATGTCCCTTTTTCCTGAAAGAACTATATGGCGCTTTGGCTCATCGTATGATGTATTCGCTTCCTTATATTTTCTTTTTCTCGGTTTGGTAGACATGTCCTTCACATAGATAACCTGTGCCACATCATTTGCTAGGACGAACGGTTCGTCAGTGTACCCAAGATTTTTCAGATCCACTATTGTCATTTCGTACTGCGGGTCTACCTGTACCCTGCCGCCTGACAGATTGACCCATTTGCACTTAAACAAAGGGACCTTAAAATCATGTCCGTAGTCAAGTTTCCATATGTCCACTATGTAACCATAATATGTGTCCTTTCCGCTCTCGGTTGCTGCATTAAAGCGGACACCGCTGTTTTGGTTGGTGCTCTTTTGATCTTGGGCGATCGTGTAAAATGTATTCCCATTTATCTCGTATCCTTTGTAAGTCAATACAGTCAAAGATGGTCCCCTGGACAATAAGTACAACTCATCACAAACAGTGTTGTCACCTCTGAGACGTGTTTCCAACCAACTGCTGAAAGTCCTGATGTGTTCACATGTAATCCAGTCATCGCACTGCTCTGGGTGTTTGGAGCGCAGACTGTTCTTGTGTTCATCGACATACGGGGTCACCAAGGTAGAGTTCTGTAGAACTGTGTAGTGTGCTTGAGACCAAGAATATCCGTCCCTGCATATTATTGAGTCACTTCCAAGAGTGCCTTTTCCAGTCAGTCTCCCCTCATACCACGATTTAGGGAGACCTATCTTCTTAAGGCCAGGAATGAAGTCAACACAAAACCCGATAACATCCTCTGTTTGATGGCCCATGGAGATGCTTCCTTCTGGCCTAGCGTGGTTACGGACATATTTCTTTAGGACTCCCATGAACCTCTCAAAGGGGAACATATTGTGTAGAAATACAGGCCCCAGGATGACAATCTCGTCGACTAGATGAACTAGGACGTGCGTCATGATATTGAAGAAGGATGGTGGGAACACCAGCTCGAAACTGACAAGACATTGCGCCACATCACTCCTTAGCCTTGGTACGATTTTTGGATCGATCACCTTCTGAGAGATTGCATTGAGGAATGCACATAGCTTCACAATGGCTAATCGGACGTTTTTCGGTAGAAGCCCCCTCAATGCAACCGGAAGCAGTTGCGTCATAATCACGTGACAGTCATGAGACTTTAGGTTCTGAAACTTTTTCTCTGGCATATTTATTATTCCCTTTATATTCAACGAGAAGCCAGTCGTGACCTTCATACTGAGCAGGCATTCAAAGAAGATTTCTTTCTCTTCTTTCGTAAGAGCGTAGCTGGCAGGACCTTTATACTGCTTCGGAGGCGTGCCGTCTTTTTCGTGCAAATGTTGCAGGTCCTCCCATGCCTCAGGTGTATCTTTTGTCTTCCCATACACGCCAAAGAAGCCTAGTAGGTTCACGCAAAGGTTCTTCGTCACGTGCATCATGTCGATTGAAGAGCGGACCTCTAGGTCTTTCCAGTAGGGCAGGTCCCAAAATATAGATTTCTTCTTCCACATGGGTGCGTGTCCCTCAGCGTCATTCGGAACAGCTAGTCCACCGGGACCCTTTCCAAAGATTACATGTAAATCATTGACCATAGCAAGTACGTGATCACCGATACGCATGGTGGGCTTCTTCCGGTGATCTGCCTCGCCTTTGAAATGCTTGCCTTTCTTTCGACATTGATGGTTGGTCGGAAGAAATCGACGATGGCCCAGGTAAAATTTCCTCCTGCATTTGTCCAGGTATATACTTTTAGTGTCATCTAAACAGTGTGTGCATGCGTGGTATCCTTTGTTTGTCTATCCTGAAAGGTTACTGAGAGCGGGCCAATCGTTGATGGTCACGAACAGCAATGCCTTTAGGTTAAATTCCTCCTGTCTGTGCTCATCCCACGTACGTACACCGTTTCCATTCCACAGCTGTAAAAGTTCTTCAACTAATGGCCTTAAGTACACATCAATGTCATTGCCGGGTTGCTTAGGGCCTTGGATGAGAACTGGCATCATAATGAACTTCCGCTTCATGCACATCCAAGGAGGAAGGTTATACATACATAGAGTCACGGGCCAGGTGCTGTGATTGCTGCTCTGCTCCCCGAAAGGATTAATGCCATCCGCGCTTAAAGCAAACCATACATTCCTTGGGTCCTTTGCAAACTCGTCCTAGTACTTTCTCTCGATTTTCTCCACTGCGACCCGTCAGCGGGTGCTCTCAACTTCCCATCTTTCTTTCGGTTCTCACTGTGCCATCGCATCAACTTGGCATGCTCTTCGTTTCTGAACAGATGTTTCAACGGTGGTATTATAGGAGCATACCACATCACCTTCGCAGGAACCCACTTCCTAGGGGGCTCGCCGTCAACATCACCAGGGTCATCTCGTCTGATCTTATACCGCAATGCACCGCATACCGGGCATGCGTTCAGATCCTTGTATGCACCGCGGTAGAGGATGTAGTCATTAGGGCATGCATGTATCTTCTCCACCTCCAATCCTAGAGGGCATACGACCTTCTTTGCTGCGTATGTATTGTCGGGCAATTCGTTATCCTTTGGAAGCTTCTTCTTCAATATTTTCAGTAGCTTCTCAAATCCTTTGTCAGCCACAGCATTCTCTGCCTTCCACTGCAGCAATTCCAGTACGGGACCGAGCTTTGTGTTGCCATCTTCGCAATTGGGGTACAACCCTTTTTTGTGATCCTCTAACATGCGATCGAACTTCAGCTTCTCCTTTTGACTTTCGCATTGCGTCCTTGCATCGACAATGACCCGGCGGAGATCATCATCATCGGGCACATCGTCTGGTTCCTCTTGATCTTCAGCAGCTTCACCCGTTGCAACATCATTGGGCACATCGTCTGGTTCCTCTTGATCTTCACCAGCTCCCCCCGTTGCAGCATCACCGTATTCAGGGGGCACATAGTTGGCATCGTACTCTTCTTCTTCTCCGTCTTCCATCATAACCCCTATTTCTCCGTGCCCCGTCCAAACATTATAGTGTGGCATGAAACCCTTGTAAAGCAGGTGGGAGTGAAGGATTTTCCGGTTAGAGTAAGACCTCGTATTCCCACATTCAGTGCATGGACAACACATAAAACCATTCTGCTTGTTTGCCTCAGCCGCATCGAGAAACTCATGCACGCCCATAATGTACTCGGAGGTGTGTCTGTCATCGTACATCCACTGCCGGTTCATCTGCATGCATTATATATAATTAAGTGTCCAAATTAATAGAAGTTCATCATCACATTAAAACCAAAGTGCATACATAGTTCTCATCTAACAACATATAGCTCTCCAGAACATCTAATTAATTAAACCATACATTGAAACTATGTAAAACATTTCAATGCGAAAACAAATGCGATCATAATCGCAACCAAGGTAACAATTGATCCAACGGCATAATGATACCAAGCCTCGGTATGAATGGCGTATTTTCTAATCTTCAAGCGCATTGCATCCATTTTGATCTTGTGATCATCGACGACATCCGCAACATGCAACTCCAATATCATCTTCTCCTCCTCAATTTTTTTATTTTTTCCTTCAACAAATTGTTTTCTTCTTCAACTAAATTTAACCTCTCGACAATAGGGTCGGTTGGCATTTCCGATTCACATACATCCTACATAAATAAAATCTATGTCACGTTGGTCGGCATAATTTTCATAAACAATAAATGAACCAATAGTTATAAAGATAATATATATACCACATCCGAATCATAGACCGGACGAGGGCCGACGGGGGCGGATACCAAAACCATCGCACTATATAAGATGCAATAATAAAAGTAAGAAAATAATACAAGTATCTATGTAAACATACAAGTAAGAATATTTTTCCTTTCAGAAAGAAGATAAGAACAAGAGGCTCACCACGGTGGTGCCGACGATGAGCTCGGCGCGGGTGATCGACGGCGGTGAAGACGGGGACGGGGCATGATGGACTGCTAAATCTAGACAAATATTGAGGAAAATGGAGCTTGGAGGTCGAGCTTGGTGTGGAGAAAGCTTAAGTAGTGTGGCTCGAGCATTCCATCGAACACCTTGTGTGCATAGGAGGTGAGCTAGAGCACCACCAAGCCCTCTCCCCCTCTTCCAGAAGAAAATAGAGCAGTGTGCTCTGCTCTTACGTGAGGGAGTATATATAGGCACCTCATTGGTCCCGGTTGGTGGCATGAACCGGGACTAAAGGGGAGCCTTTGGTCCCGGTTCAAGCCACCAACCGGGACAAATGGTGGTGGGCCAGGAGCGAGGCCCATTGGTCCCGGTTTGTCCCACCAACCGGGACCAAAAGGTCCATATGAACCGGGACCAATGGCCCACGTGGCCCGGCCGGCCCCCTGGGCTCACGAACCGGGTCCAATGCCCCCATTGGTCCCGATTCTGGACTAAACCAGGACTAATGGGCTGACCCGGCCTGGACAAAAGCCATGTTTTCTACTAGTGTTATCATAGTGAACATGCAACCGACCCCTCTGTTTCATCTGCCCGAAAATGTCAAACATCGGGAATACTTTCCAGGATGTTTTCCCCTGTCGCCAGTAGCACCTAGTACTGCGTTAGCTCACACTAGCACCGCTAAATGTCATGTAATGCATCTTAATGCATATGTTTGCATTGTATTCATTGTTTCTTCCCCCTCTTCTCTCTGGTAGACTATGAGACTAATGCTGTTGCTGCCCCGATCGACTACCGTGTTGATGACCCGTCCTTCTCTGTTGAGCTTCCACGCAAGCAAACCCCCCTTGATCAACCAGATATCGCTCACTCTCTTCTCTCTTATTCTTGCATTAGGTTTGCTACTATTATGGATTCGATATCTCCTATTCTATTGCATAGCCTGCCATTGTTGCTACTGTTGTTACCTTTACCTGCTATCCTAAATGCTTAGTATAGGATGCTAGTATTCCATCAGTGGCCCTACATTCCTGTCCGTCTACCATTCTATACTATCAGGCCATGATCACTCGGGAGGTGATCACGGGTATATGCATACATACATATTATACAAGTTACATGATGTGATTAAAGTCGGGTCGGCTCGTAGAGTACCCGCAAGTGATTTTGATGTGGGGGCTGAAGGGACAGGTTGTTCCATCCAGGTAGTGATGGGCCTGGGTTCCCAAAGGCCCCCAACTGTTTTTTTGTGGCGGAGCGAAAGGGCGGGTTGTGACCACCTAGGAGATAGGTAGGCCTGGTCCTGGTCGGCGTCTGCGGTTACTTCAAATAACACGCTTAATGATGTCTACTACACAACCTTCTTGTAGACGTTGTTGGGCCTCCAAGTGCAGAGGTTTGTAGGACAGTAGCAAATTTCCCTCAAGTGGATGACCTAAGGTTTATCAATCCGTAGGAGGCGTAGGATGAAGATGGTCTCTCTCAAGCAACCCCTACAACCAAATAACAAAGAGTCTCTTGTGTCCCCAACACACCCAATACAATGGTAAATTGTATAGGTGCACTAGTTCGGCGAAGAGATGGTGATACAAGTGCAATATGGATAGTGGATAATAGTTTTTGTAATCTGAAAATATAAAAACAGCAAGGTAGCAAGTGATAAAAGTGAGCATAAACGGTATTGCAATGATAGGAAATAGGGCCTAGGGTTCATACTTTCGCTAGTGTAAGTTCCCTCAACAATAATATCATAATTGGATCACATAAATATCCCTCAACATGCAACAAAGAGTCACTCCAAAGTCACTAATAGCGGAGAACGAACGAAGATATTATGGTAGGGTATGAAACCACCTCAAAGTTATTCTTTCCAATCAATCCGTTGGGATATTCCTATAAGTGTCACAAACAAACCTAGAGTTCGTACTAGAATAACACCTTAAGACACAAATCAACCAAAACCCTAATGTCACCTAGATACTCCAATGTCACCTCAAGTATCCGTGGGTATGATTATACAATATGCATCACACAATCTCAGATTCATCTATTCAACCAACACAAAGGACCTCAAAGAGTGCCCCAAAGTTCCTACCGGAGAATCACGACAAAAACGTGTGTCAACCCTTATGCATAGGTTCATGGGCGGAACCCGCAAGTTGATCACCAAAACATACATCAAGTGAATCACGTGGTATCCCATTGTCACCACAGATACGCATGGCAAGACATACATCAAGCGTTCTCAAATCTTTAAAGACTCAATCCGATAAGATAACTCCAAAGGGGGAAACTCAATTCATTACAAGAGAGTAGAGGGGGAGGAGAAACATAAGATCCAACTATAATAGCAAAGCTCGCGATACATCAAGATCGTGCCAAATCAAGAACACGAGAGAGAGAGAGAGAGAGAGAGAGAGATCAAACACATAGCTACTGGTACATACCCTCAGTCCCGAGGGAGAACTACTCCCTCCTCGTCATGGAGAGCACCGGGATGATGAAGATGGCCACGGGAGAAGGATTGCCCCCTCCGGCAGGGTGCCAGAACGGGTCTATGTTGGTTTTCGGTGGCTACGGAGGCTTCTGGCGGCGGAACTCCCTATCTAATCTCTGTTCTGGAAGTTTTAGGTTACGTAGGTATATATGGGTGTAGGAGGTACATCGGTAGACCGAAGGGGGGGGCCACGAGGCAGGGGGGCGCGCCCCAGGGGGGTGGGCGCGCCCCCTACCCTCGTGAGCTCCTCCTTCATCTTCTGACGTAGGGTCCAAGTCTATCCGGTAGGTTTCCTTCCAAAAATAACTTCTCCAGTTGATTTCGTTCCGTTTCGACTCCGTTTGATATTCCTTTTTTCGAAACACTGAAATAGGCAAAAAAAACAGCAAATCTGGGCTAGGCCTCCGGTTAATAGGTTAGTCCCGAAAGTAATATAAAAGTGGACAATAAAGCCCAATATTGCCCAAAACAGTAGATAATATAGCATGGAGCAATCAAAAATTATAGATACGTTGGAGACGTATCAAGCATCCCCAAGCTTAATTCCTGCTCGTCCTCGAGTAGGTAAATGATAAAAAAGATAAATTTTTATGTGGAATGCTAGTTGGCATAATTTCAATGTAATTCTTCTTACTTGTGATATGAATATTCAGATCCGAAAGATTCGAGACAAAAGTTCATATTGACATAAAAATAATAATACTTCAAGCATACTAACTAAGCAATCATGTCTTCTCAAAATAACATGGCCAAAGAAAGTTCATCCCTACAAAATCATATAGTTTAGTCATGTTTCATTTTCGTCACACAAGAATGCTCTCATCATGCACAACCCCGATGACAAGCCAAGCAATTGTTTCATACTTTAGTAATCTCAAACTCATAAACCTTCACGCAATACATGAGCGTGAGCCATGGATATAGCACTAATAATGAGGGGGTTATGTGGAGAAGACAAAAAGGTGAAAGTCTCACATCAACGAGGCTAATCAATGGGCTGTGGAGATGCCCACCGATTGATGTTAATGCAAGGAGTAGGGATTGCCATGCAACGGATGCACTAGATCTATAAACGTATGAAAGCTCAACAAAAGAAACTATTGGGTGTGCATCCAACTTGCTTGCTCACGAAGACCTAGGGCACTTGAGGAGGCCCATTTTTGGAATGTACAAGCCAAGTTCTATAATGAAAAATTCCCACTAGTATATGAAAGTGACAACATAAGAGACTCTCTATCATGAAGATCTTGGTGCTACTTTGAAGCACAAGTGTGGAAAATGATAATAGCATTGTCCCTTTTTTGGCCTTTCTTTTTTTTATTTGGCCTTCTTTTGCCTTCCTTTTTTTGGCCTTTTTTTATTTGGGACAATGCTCTATTAATGATGATCATCACACTTCTATTTATTTACAACTCAATGATTACAACTCGATACTAGAACAAAGTATGACTCTATATGATTGCCTCCGGCGGTGTACCAGGATTGCGATGAATCAAGAGCGACATGTATGAAAAATTATAAACAGTGGCTTTGCCATAAATACGATGTCAAGTACATGATCATGCAAAGCAATATGACAATGATGATGTGTGTCATAATAAACGGAACGGTGGAAAGTTGCATGGCAATATATCTCGGAATGGCTATGGAAATGCCATAATAGGTAGGTATGGTGGCTGTTTTGAGGAAGATATAAGGAGGTTTATGTGTGATAGAGCGTATCATATCACGAGGTTTGGATGCACTGGCGAAGTTTGCACCAACTCTCAATGTGAGAAAGGGCAATGCACGATACCGAAGAGGCTAGTAAGGATGGAAGGGTGAGAGTGCGTATAATCCATGGACTCAACATTAGTCATAAAGAACTCACATACTTATTGCAAAAATCTACAAGTCATCAAAAACCTCGGCACTACGTGCATGCTCCTAGGGGGATAGATTGGTAGGAAAAGACCATCGCTCGTCCCCGACCGCCACTCGTAAGGAGGACAATCAAATAACACCTCATGTTTCAAATTTGTTACATAACGTTTACCATACGTGCATGCTACGGGACTTGAAAACTTCAACACAAGCATTTCTCAATTTCACAACTACTCAACTAGCATGACTTTGATATTATTACCTCCATATCTCAAAACAATCATCAAGCATCAAACTTCCTTAGTATTCAATACACTCATAAGAGAATTTTATAATTCCTGAATACCCAACATATTAGGATTTTAAGCAAATTACCATGCTATTTAAGACTCTCAAAATAATATAAGTGAAGCATGAGAGTTCATCTATTTCTTCAAAATAAAACTACCACCATGCTCTAAAAGATATAAGTGAAGCACTAGAGCAAATGACAAACTACTCCGAAAGATATAAGTGAAGATCAATGAGTAGTTGAATAATTATGCAACTATGTGAAGACTCTCTAACATTTAATAATTTCAGATCTTGGTATTCTATTCAAACAGAAAGCAAAATAAAAATAAAATGACATTCTAAGAATGGCAAACATTATGTGAAGAAGCAAAAACTTAGGATCAACCGATACTAACCGATAGTTGTTGAATAAGAAAGGTGGGATGCCAACCGGGGCATCCCCAAGCTTAGATGCTTGAGACTTCTTGAAATATTATCTTGGGGTGCCTTGGGCATCCCCAAGCTTGAGCTTTTGTGTCTCCTTAATTCCTTTCATATCACGGTCTCCCTAAATCTCAAAAGCTTCATCCACACAAAACTCAACAAGGACTCGTGAGATAAGTTAGTATAAACCATTGGAAAAACCTTATCATACTCTACTGTAGCAAATCACTAAAATTATTATTCAACATTACATACTAAATGCCTCTGCATATTTAATAGTCCTATCCTCAAATATAATGATTAAAGAAGCAAACATATGCAAACAATCCAAACATAACAGCAATCTGCCTAAACAGGATAGTCTGTAAAGAATGCTGCAACATCCATACTTCCCTAGCTCCAAAAATTATGAAAGAAAATTCCCAATGTAGTAAATTTATCAGAGTTTAATATTCAAAATGTTTCAACATTTTATCACATTCTGAATTTTCTAGGGAATTATTGGAACAGCGGTAAACTTTCTGTTTTCAAACAGCAACATGTATACTTGTAACATAGGCATAGTAAAGACTATTAATGCCACTTTTATTGAAATAAAAGATGCAAAACATTGTTCTAAATGAAAGAAAGCAAATACTAATAAAATAAATTGACTCTCCAAGCAAAACACATATCATGTGGCGAATAAAAATATAGCTCCAAGTAAAGTTACCGATGAACGAAGACGAAAGAGGGGATGCCTTCCGGGGCATCCCCAAGCTTAGGCTCTTGGTTGTCCTTGAATATTACCTTGGGGTGACTTGGGAATCCCCAAGCTTAGGATCTTTCCACTCCTTATTCCATAGTCCATCGAATCCTTACCCAAAACTTGAAAACTTCACAACACAAAACTTAACAGAAAAACGCCTAAGCTCCGTTAGCGAAAGAAAACAAAACACTACTTCAAGGTAATGTAATGAACTCATTCTTTATTTATATTGGTGTTAAACCTACTTTATTCCAACTTATCTATGGTTTATAAACTATTTTACTAGCCATATATTCATCAAAATAAGCAAACAACACACGAAAAGCAGAATCTGTCAAAAACAGAACAATCTGTAGTAATCTGGATCAAATATATACTTCTGGAACTCATAAAATTCTCAAATAAATTGATGGACCTGAGGAATTTATCTATTAATCATCTTCAAAAAGAATTAACTAAATAGAACTCTCCAAATAAAAATGGCAGCAATTCTCGTGAGCGCTCAAGTTTCTGTTTTTTACAGCATGATCAACAAGACTCTCCCCAAGTCTTCCCAAAGGTTCTACTTGGCACAAACACTAATTAAAAGCATAAAACCACATATAAACAAAGTCTAGATGAATTATTTATTACTAAACATGAACAAAAGGCAAGGAACTAAAATAAAATTGGGTTGCCTCCCAACAAGCGCTATCATTTAACGCCCCTAGCTAGGCATGATGATTTCAGTGATGCTCATATAAGAGATAAGAATTGAAACATAAAGAGAGCATCATGAAGAATATGACTAGCACATTTAAGCCTAACCCACTTCCTATGCATAGGGATTTTGTGAGCAAACAACTTATGGGAACAAGAATCAACTTGCATAGGAAGGTAAAACAAGCATAACTTCAAAATTTTAAGCACATAGAGAGGAAACTTGATATTATTGCAATTCATACAAGCATATATTACTCCCTCATAATAATTTTCAGTAGTATCATGAATGAATTCAACAATATAACCAGCACCTAAAGTATTCTTTTCATGATCAACAAGCATAGAAAATTTACTACTCTTCACATAAGAAAAATTCTCCTCATGAATAATAGTGGGAGCAAACTCAACAAAATAACTATCATGTGATTGAAAATTGAAATCAAGATGACAAGTTTCATTGTTATCATTATCCTCTAAAGCATACGTGTCATCACAATAATCATCATAGATAGGAGGCATGCTTTCATCATAATAAATTTGCTCATCAAAACTTGGGGGACAAAAAATATCATCTTCATCAAACATAGCTTCCCCAAGCTTGTGGCTTTGCATATCATTAGCATCATGGATATTCAAGGAATTCATACTAACAACATTGCAATCGTGCTCATCATTCAAATATTTAGTGCCAAACATTTTATAGATTTCTTCTTCTAGCACTTGAGCACAATTATCCTTTCCATCATACTCATGAAATATATTAAAAAGGTGAAGTGTATGGGACAAACTCAATTCCATTTTTATATTTTTCTTTTATAAAATAAACTAGTGATAAAACAATAAACTAAAAGACTCGATTGCAAGATCTAAAGATATACCTTCAAGCACTCACCTCCCTGGCAACGATGCCAGAAAAGACTTAACGAGATTAGGTATTTGATCTGAGTTGGCCACTGGCCTATACGCACTACGCTCCATGCGGGAACAGTTATGGGCACTCGACGTCGTAGTATCAGCCGTAGCCTCCTCTACGTCAGCGGTTGAGCGGCGCGTGCCGGATTGGACTGGAATACCTACTCTTGTATTAGGGAGGCTAGGTGAGGGAGTCCTGGACTAAGGGGTCCTTGGGTGTCTGATCTATTGGATATGGGCCGGACTGATGGGCCGTAAGGATACAAAGACCAAAGACTCTACCCGTGTCCGGATAGGACTCTCCTTGGCGTGGAAGGCAAGCTTGGTGACCAACTATGAGGATTCCTTTCTCTGTGACCGACCTTGTGTAACCCTAGATCCCTCCCATGTCTATATAAACCGGAGAGCTGGGTCCGTAGATAGGCCGAATCCCGAATAATCATAGCCATGTTAGACTCTTAGGGTTTAGCTATTATGATCTCGTGGTAGATCAACTCTTGTAATACTCATATTCATCAAGATCAATCAAGAAGGACATAGGGTATTACCTCCATAGAGAGGGCCCGAACCTGGGTAAAACATTGTGTCCCATGTCTCCTGTTACCATCAATCCTAGACGCACAGTTCGGGACCCCCTACCCGAGATCCGCCGGTTTTGACACCGACATTGGTGCTTTCATTGAGAGTTCCACTGTGCCGTCCTCAAAAGGTTTGATGGCTCCTTCAATAATCTACAACGGCTCTATCCAAGGGGAGGTCTCCCTCCTCGGACAGATGTTTGTGTTTGGTGGCTTCGCACTGCGGGCCAACTCGCCTGGCCATCTGGAGCAGATCGACAGCTATGCCCCTGGCCGTCAGGTCAAATTCGGGGGCTTGAACTATGCCGCAGATATTTGCGGAGACTTGATCTTCGACGGATTCGATACCATGGCAATCGCTCCCCATCACCTCGATGAACATGACTTAGATCTGTCATCAGGCCATACCCAGGAAATTGTAGCTATAACCGCTCTGGCCTTAGATCCTGAGTAGGTCGCGCCATCCGAGGACAGGAAGCTTAACCCCACGATGGAAGCCACAGACTCCACGGTGTTGGAGCCACACACAGACCTAATCTCTGGTAATGCCTGTGTCACCGGAACCTCGGGCTCATTTCCGGTTAAAAGTTCCGAACTATGTGCGTCCGCGCATGTCGAGCATGATCGGTTATCGATCGTCGAATTCATCGCCGCAGACATCTTCCGGCACACACCCTTGGGCGATGTGCTGAATTCATTAAAAAATCTATCCTTAGCGGGGGATTCACAGCCGAACTATATCCGGTTCGAACTAGAAGCTGATGACAGGGAATTTCGCTCCCCACCCGCCACCCACTTCATAGCCACTGTCGAAGACTTAACTAAGATGCTCGATTACGGCTCCGACGACATCGACGATATGGACGATGATGCCGGAGAAGAAGAGGCCCAGGACCCGCCGTTCACTGGATACTCGATGACCACTTCCTCGTACGATGTATACATGGTGGATGCACCAAAGGAGAACAATGGTGATGACAAAGAAGATCCAGTTGAGGATAAACCTCCTAAGATACAATTAAAACGCCGGTGTCAGCGGCGCCGCTCTAAGTCACGCCACAATAAAGATAGCGACACCGGCAAAGGAGAAGATAACACTCCTAAAGGTGCCGAAGACAACAAAGACCCCGTTGACGCAACTATCGAACAGGATGAACGGGAAGATGGGCAGGTTAGCCCTGGTAAACAGGCCACGCACGAGGACTCGGAGGACGGTAATTATCTTCCGCTCTCCGAGGATGAGGCGAGCCTCGGCACCGAGTATTTCATCGTTCCTGAGGAACCTCTTGAGCAGGAGTGCTTCAAGCGCCAGCTAATAGCCTCTTCAAGGAGCCTGAAAAAGAAGCAGCAACAGCTTCAAGCTGACCAAGATCTGCTCAACGATAAATGGACTGACGTCCTAGAAGCTGGAGAATGCGGCCTCAAGCGCCCGGCCAAAAGCTAGCCGAAGCGCAAATTACTACCTCAGTTCGACGACAAGGCACCGAAACACATACCACCAATGCGTAATGCGGCTGACCGACCACCACGTGGCCGGGACAAAGCGGCAACTCAAGCCGAACACCAGCCCACCCCGCCTCATCGCAAAGGCAGAGGTAAATCAGCTCATGATCATACATATGACCTTCGACATGACTTGAACAATAAAGCAGGACATACCAGATCGATCTATGGATCGCGAGGACGTGCCCCGACACGCGACGACGGCCATATGTTCGGACCTGACAAACCTAGTCATGCGCGGGCTGAAAACCACAGACAGACCCCATCAGAGCTACGTCGCGATATGGCCCGATATAGAGGCGCCGCACACCCTCATTGCTTCACCGACGAAGTCATGGAACATGAATTCCCAGAAGGGTTCAAACCCGTGAATATAGAATCATATGATGGCACCACAGACCCTGCGGTATGGATCGAAGACTTCATTCTCCACATTCATATGGCCCGCAGCGATGACCTTCATGCCGTTAAAAACCTCCCCCTGAAACTCAAAGGACCAGCACGACACTGGTTGAACAGCCTGCCCGAAAACTCCATCGGCAGCTGGGAGGACTTAGAAGAAGCCTTCCTTGATAACTTCCAAGGTACATATGTTCGACCTCCGGATGCCGATGACTTAAGCCATATAGTTCAACAGCCCGGAGAGTCCGCCAGGAAATTCTGGACCAGGTTCCTAACTAAAAAGAACCAGATAGTCGACTGTCCGGACGCCAAAGCCCTAGCGGCCTTTAAACACAACATCCACGACGAATGGCTCGCCCACCACCTCGGCCAAGAGAATCCAAAGTCCATGGCGGCCCTCACAACACTCATGACCCGCTTTGCGCGGGCGAGGATAGTTGGCTGGCCCATAGCAAAAACAATGCAAGCGACGCCGGCACCCCTGAAGCTAAAAATAGCAACGACAAGTCTCGACGCAACATGTACAAACGCAGAAATAATAATGAAAACACCGAGGATACGACGGTCAATGCCGGATTTAGTGGCTCTAAGCCCGGTCAGCTGAAGAAGCCATTCAAAAAGAACAATTCGGGCCCATCTACCCTGGACCGCATACTCGATCGTTCGTGCCAGATTCACGGCACCCCAGACAAACCACCCAATCATACCAATAGAGATTGTTGGGTTTTTAAAAAGGCCGGCAAGTTAAATGCCGAAAACAAGAATAAGGGATCGCAAAGCGAAGACGACGAGGAGGAGCCCCAACCGTCGAACACAGGGGGACAGAAGAAGTTCCCTCCTCGGGTCAAAATGGTAAACATGATATACGCCACCCACATCCCAAGAGGGAGCGCAAACGTGCGCTCGGGGACGTCTATGCGATAGAGCCACTCGCCCCAAAATTTAATCCATGGTCGTCATGCCCGATCACTTTTGATCGCCGGTATCATCCGACCAGTATTCGTTATGGCGGTTCAGCCGCACTGGTCCTGGACCCAATAATTGATGGGTTCCACCTGACGCGAGTCCTGATGGACGGTGGCAGTAGCCTCAACTTGCTCTATCAGGATACAATGCGCAAAATGGGCATTAACCCATCGCGGATCAAGCCCACAAAGACTACCTTTAAATGAGTCATACCAGGCGTAGAGGCCCGCTGTACGGGCTCAATCACACTAGAGGTTTTCTTCGGGTCTCCGGAAAACTTCTAAAGTGAGGAGTTAATCTTCGATATCGTCCCCTTTCACAGCGGCTACCACACACTGCTCGGACGAACCGCATTTGCTCGATTCAATGCAGTCGCACACTACGCTTACCTCAAGCTTAAGATGCCCGGACCGCGTGGCGTCATAACAGTCAATGGAAATACGGAACGCTCCCTCCGCATCGAGGATCACACCGCTGCCTTAGCGGCAGAGGTACAGGGTGGCCTTGTCAAGCAGAACCTCAATCCGGCAGCCGATCCCTCAGTCACTGCCAAGAGAGTCCGAACCATTCCGCAGAAGGACAGCTCGGCTCGTCTGGAGCTCGACTAGCAATTTGGCCTCCGTCGCCATCCTGACCAAGTGGCGGCCATCGTAACACGCGTACATAATTACGCACTAAAAATACCATGGACCTAGATGGAGGCATAATCAGCTTGTGATCCGCAATATCGCTCGACCGCCCGGGACACTCATACTTTCACTATTCCCCTTTTTTCTTTTGTTTTTCCTTTTTTTACAGGCCTTTCCTGGTGGCTTAACCATCGATTCTTTTCGAAGGATAAAAACACCAAGACAACAAGAAGCATGGACGTACTGGGAAACTCTTAGGTGGTCTATTTTAATGATCCCTTTACCTATCTTCAGGACCCACACGCAACTCTCTCTTGGTGAAGACATAGTAAATAGCCTTTCCGCTTATTACATTACTTGTATAAATGTGCTTTAACGCACCAATGAAATTATAATAGAAACAGTTTGCGGCCCAAATTTTCACGGCTCTAGCTTACCACTGGTTCTTCCTTTTTCTTTCTTTTTCCTTTTCCTTTCTGGTAATTCTATCAGATAACACATGTACACTCGGGTGCATTTCAATTTGTCAGGGGCTTCACAGCGCCCCACAACATGGCAACAAAAGTCCGAACACTTTTACAGTACAGTTCGGCACCCCGAATTTAGCACTATATGTATTGGCTCCGAATCATGTCTCTGGTCAATAGTTGGGTTGCCCGGCTCCTGTGCTTGCTACCTTACATTCCGCTATATCGGCTAGGGTAGTAAAGGGAGAACTACTGCGATTGTGCCTTGGTTTACCCAAGTGAGCACCATAGTAGAGAAAGCCGAAAACTGACTGTCATGATGCGGCGAGAGTCGGTCAGCTCTTCGGAGGTCTCAAATCCTTAGAGTTTTTTTCCGCATTATGCGAGGGATTGGTACTTACCCGATCAAGTGTCTACAACATCCTAGTCTGGATACTAGGGGTTGCGCATATATTTCTATTGTCGAACTCCTATGGCTAAGTAAGAGTGCTAAAGTTGCATAGTTCGATTGCCTGGTTCGTCGCGCTAAACACCTCCTTCAAGGACCAAACAATTGGATCAAGAGTGTTTATATTACATCCCGAACACCCCCGTATTTCCTACGTGGGGGCAGAAGCCGACAACTAGCCAACTCTCAGATTTCACATAAAACGGCCGCACAGGAGGAGAATTTTTTTAAAAAGCATTATATTACATAAAAGTTTTATTTCATCATACAAGGCAAAGACGACATGAATGTATTCATTCGAAAATAATGTCTTACCCACACTGCGTTGCTACAATGCGAGACCCCTCTAGGACATCTGCAAAATAGCGCTCGGGTGTGCGGTGCTCCTTGCCCTCTGGCGGCCCCTTGGTCAGCTCGACGGCGTCCATCTTTGCTCACCACATCTTGCAGCGGGCGAAGGCCATGCGCGCACCTTCAATATGGGCTGATCGCTTGACGGCGTCCAGCCGAGGATAGGCGTTCACCAGCCACTTCACAAGCCCGAAGTAGCTGCCGGGCATAGCTTCGGCTGGCCACAGTCGGATTATCAAATCCTTCATGGCTAGTTCGGCCACCCTATGCAGCTCCACCAGCTGTTTCGGCTGATCGGTGAAGGGCATAGGATGCTCTGGCGCAAGATACTGCGACTAGAACAATTTGTCTGTGGAGCTCCCTTCTTCGGCTCGGAAGAACTCTGCGGCGTCGGACACACTGCACGGCAGATCTGCGAAGGCTCCTGGAGAACTCTGAATCCGGGTTAGTAAGAAATACTTCTTCTACATATACTTGCTTTGCATACTAAACACCTTACCCGCCGTGATCTTCCCAGCCTCTTGGATCTCCTAGAGGGCACCATGGGCTTCAACCCGGGCCGCTTCCGCGCTTTGACGAGCCTTGGAGAGTTCGGTCTCTTGAGCCGAAACATCACCCTCCAGGGTCTCGTACTTCTTCACCGCGTCCTGGAGCTCTTGCTGAACCTCATTCAGCCGGGCCTTCACCTTCTTACGAGCGGCCTGCTCCTTGACAACTTTCCCCTCGGCTTCGGCTAGGGCCTTTTTCATGGCCTCGGCCTTGGTCGTCGCCTCTACACATATAATGACACTACAATCAGTATACATCATTTACTCTTTCTGAATATATAGCGAGCTATTGCATACCTTGCTGGTCTTCCAGCTGCTTCCTCGCTTGGCCGAGTTCCTCCTCAGCCCTCTCCAGTCTCTGCTTTAGTCTAGAGACTTCGGCAGTGTGAGAGGTCGCGGCCAGCAGCGAAGCCTGTTTATTCACATCAGACACATTTTAGTTAGTTTCCTGTGAAATTTCATTGATCCTCTGTCTGACTTCTCTTTATGAACACCGGACAGTGTCTCGGGGGCTACTGTCTACATTGGGATTTTCTCGGTTAAATGCTACTTACCTCAAAACCTATCAGCAGGCCGCTACAGGCTTCGACCAGTCCGCTCTTAACAGACTGAACCTTCTCAATCACCGTACCCATAAGGATACAGTGTTCTTCCACAATGGAAGTGCCTCGTAGCGCTTCCAATAGATTATCCAGCGCCTTTGGTTGGATAGAGGTCACCGGTGGGATGGGCGCGCCTCCTTCTCTTGATGGAGGCTGCTTGTTGGACTCCGGGGCGGTATGGGTCTCCGGATCCGTGCTCAGAGGGGGGCAGAATTGAACACGACCCCATTGTCAGTCTCCATGGGGGCCTATTACCCCATGTGTCCGGCGGCCGAGGTATCGCCCTCCGGCGCCGCCTTGACGGCCTCCTGAACTTCTCCTTGGCCCGGGAAGGTCCTTCGAGACAGCACCTCGACGTCTCCCTTGGCCTTGGGAGAGTAAGCGGTTGGCGGTGTCTCGCTGGCCATCTCCTTTGAGTCCAACGAGCCTCTTGATGAGGATCGCTGGGAACTGTCGTGGGCCAGACTGCAGTAGCATAATTAATCATGTCAATACAACAAAGAGGAGAGGTTAGATTTTTGGGCATGTATGAGCCTTAGCGCTTACAATGCAGCCCGAGGCTTAGTGCAGGGGCGTCGCTCCGGGCTGCTGTCAACGTCCCATGCGGAGCTGCCCATGAGCGGGCCTTTCCCCTTCTTGGGCGCCTCCGCCTCCAGAATTGTGGAGGCTTCCCTCTTCTTCCTTCCCACATCAGGGGGGAATCGCTCTCCTCCTCCTCATCGTCGTCGTCTTCGGACGTCACGTCCGACGCACCCTTGCGGCTGGGGCCACTCCGGACCCCCTTGGCCTTCTTCTCCGGCGCCTTATAGGGCGCCGGCACCAGCATCTTTGCTAAACGCGGGATGACTGGTTCTTCAGGCAGTGGAGCCGGACATTGGATCTGCTTCGCCCTCTCCACCCATTCCTGAAGAAACAATGATAATAAAAACTCAGATATCATCCTTGAAACAACAAAGTAGGGGATGCGTTAAAAGTAACATACCTCATTGGCGAGGTGGTTAATGTCATGCCCATAGTCCGAGTTTGTGGCCGGCGGTGTCTCGTTGCCCTTGAAGAGCGACTTCCAGGCGTCTTCATGAGTGGTTTCGAAGAGCCTCTTCAGGGTATGGTGCTTCTTCGGATTGAACTCCCATAATGGGCGACTTCGGCTTTGGCACGGAAGAATCCGACGAACTAGCATCACCTGGACTACGTCGACGAGCTTGATATCTTTATCCACCATGCTCTGAACGCGCATCTGCAGCGCTATCAGCTCGTCTGACGAAGACTAATTCGGGCTCTTCTCAACCCAGGAGGTGAGCCACATTGGAGCGCCGGAGTGGAATTCGGCAGCTGCGGCCCAATTGGCGCTGCGGGGTTCTGTGATGTAGAACCACTGTTTCTGCCATTCCTTGACAGTCTCCACAAAAGTGCCTTTCGGCCAGGAGACATTGGTCAGCTTACTCACCATGGCGCCTCCGCACTCCGCGTGCTAGCCATCCACCACCCTCGGCTTCACGTTGAAGACCTTGAGCCACAGCCCGAAGTGGGGTTAGATGCGGAGGAAGGCCTCACACACGACGATAAACACCAAGATGTTAAGGAAAGAGTTCGGGGATAGATCATGGAAGTCTACCCCATAATAGTACATCAGCCCACGGACGAAGGGGTGGAGTGGAAACCTTAGCCTGCAGAGGAAATGATGTATGAATACCACCCTCTCGTTGGGCTTAGGTGTGGGGACGACTTTCCCCTGGGCTAGAAGACGGTGGGTGATTTCCTTCGCCATGTACCCGGCCGCCCGAAGCTCAATAATGTCCTTCTCCTTGATGGAAGAGACCATCCACTTGCCTTGACCTCCGGATCCAGACATGGTTGAGTGCTTGCTTGAGTGGGAAGAAGATGAGAACTTGGGCGCTGGAGCTCAGGAGTGGAAGGGCAGAGGAAGAGAGAAGGCATGGGAGAAGAAGGGGGAATCCTTATCCCCTTATAAAGGCAGTGAATATCGCAACGCCTCCCCACTCACCTTAAAACTCGCCTATTCCCTAGGGCTATGTAAATGACACGGTTGTGTTACCCACGCTCACATTGATGAAAATCCCACAATAAGGGGACACGACCTCTGCTTTGACAAGACGTGCTAATGAAAACCGCATCTCGAAGCATGGAACGGCGGACAAAAACGGTTTGATATAGTGACCAAACAGATGTGATGTCATCTTGCAAAAAGTTGTCAGCAGATGGGACTCGTGAAATATTATATTCCTTGTGGTTGTGTGTGGTACTTGTGTTACAGATCTGGACACCTTCGTTTTATCCGAAGACTATCCTGGAGTATTCGGTAAGTAGAACCCGCCTTGCAATGCCGAAGACAATCTGCGTGCCGGACACATCGTCATTGAAGTCTGGTTCAGGGGCTACTGAGGGAGTCCTGAACTAAGGGGTCCTCGGGTGTCCGATCTACTGGATATGGGCCAGACTGATGGGCCATAAGGATACAAAGACCGAAGACTCTACCCGTGTCTGGATAGGACTCTCCTTGGCATGGAAGGCAAGCTTGGCGACCGACTATGAGGATTCCTTTCTCTGTAACCGACCTTGTGTAACCCTAGATCCCTCCCGGGTCTATATAAACCGGAGGGCTGGGTCTGTAGATAGGCTGAATCCGGAATAATCATAGCCAGGTTAGACTCTTAGGGTTTAGCCATTATGATCTCATGGTAGATCAACTCTTGTAATACTCATATTCATCAAGATCAATCAAGTAGGACGTAGGGTATTACCTCCATAGAGAGGGCCCGAACCTGGGTAAAACATTGTGTCCCCTGTCTCCTGTAACCATCGATCCTAGATGCACAGTTCGGGACCCCCTACCCGAGATCCGCCGGTTTTGACACCGACACTAGGTCTGTTTCCGGCCGCGCTCGCAGCATGTAGGAGTGCAAAGGGCGATGGGCCCAAGACCCCAACACGCTTAGGATTTAGACCGACATGGTGACCTCTCTATTAGGTCTAGGTAGGGTTGCGACGTGTTTATCTTCCAAGGCCAGGCATGACCCAAGAAAGTTTGTCCCGACAGAGTGATTGAGCGTGTTGGGTAATGTGGTGCACCCCTGTAGGGAAGATTGATCTATTCGAATAGTCGTGTCCATGGTAACAGGACGACCTAGAGTTGTATTCTGACCTCATGACAACTAGAACCGGATACTTAATAAAACACACCCTTTCAAGTGCCAGATACAACCCGCTGATCACTCTCTCACATGGTGACAAGGAGAGGATCGCCGGGTAGGATTATGCTATACAATGATACTTGGTGAACTTACCAGCTACTCTCTTCTACATGCTGCAAGATGGTGGCTGCCACAAGCGTAGTCTTTGATAGGACTAGCTATCCCCCTCTTATTATGGCACTCTGCGGTTCAGTCCACAGATACTACCCATTTCATTGACATCGATGCATATGTAGTGTAGCTCCTTGCTTGCGAGTACTTTGGATGAGTACTCACGATTGCTTTGCTCCCCCTTTTTACCCCTTTTCCTTTCTTCTCAGATGTCGCAACCAGATGCTGGAGCCCCAGAGCCAGACGCCACTGCCGACGATGACCCCTACTACACCGGAGGTGCCTACTACTACGTTCAGGCCGTCGACGACTAGGAGTAGTTTAGGAGGATCCAAGGCAGGAGGCATGCAACTCTTTCGATCTGTATCCCAGTTTGTGCTAGCCATCTTATGGCACCTTGTTTAACTTATGTCTGTACTCAGATATTGTTGCTTCCGTTTACTCGTTTATGTTCTAGCACTTGTATTCAAGCCCTCGAGGCCCCTGGCTTGTAATATGATGCTTGTATGACTTTATTTTGTGTCTAGAGTTGTGTTGTGATATCTTCCTGTGAGTCCCTAATCTTGATTGTTCATGTTTGCGTGTATGATTAGTGTACGATTGAATCGGGGGCATTACAAAGCACGTTGAAAAGTATGAACCAATTTCTTGGCCTATCATTAGGGGTTTACATGACTAAAACTTTGTGTTAGGGAGATGGAGCATGACAAGCTTATCTGATTTTGTAGGGATTGTGTTCTTTAGCATTTTTAGTTTGAAAGGCATGATTGTTTGTTGGTATGCCTGAGTTTTGATGTATTTATATCAAATTATAGACTATTCCTTTGAATCATTCGGATCTTAATGTTTATACTCTAAAAGAAATATTAGATGATGAACATGTTAGGTAGCATTCCACATCAAAAATTCCATTTTTATCATTTACCTACTCAAGGACAAGCAAGAACTAAGCTTGGGGATGCTTGATACGTCTCCAATGTTATCTATAAATTTTAATTCTTCCAAGCTATTATAGTATCAATCTTGCATGTTTTATATCCATTTGTATGCTATTTTATATCAATTTTTGGGACTAACCTATTAAGCCAGTGCCTAGTGCTAGTTGATGTTTTTGCTTGTTTGGTTATGCAGAAAATCAGTGGCAAATGGAGTCCAAATGCTATGAAACTTTTTGGTGATTTTTTTCTAAAAAAAGACCCTAGAAGCTTCGGGAGGAGACCAAACGGCAAGTGAGGAGACGGCAAGGCAACAGGGCGCGCCCTGGGGGCTGATGCCTTGTGGCCCCCCTGTGGCTCCGTCTGACCTAATTCCACCCCTATAAATTCTCTAAAATAGGGAAACCAACAGGGAGCCACCCAAAACACTTTTTTCCGCCGCCGCAAGTTTCTATTCTTCCGTGATCCTATCCGAAGGCCTTTTACCGTATTCTGTCAGAGGGGGAACCGATCACGGAGGGCTTCTACATCATCCTTGCTGCCTTCCGATGGTGCATTAGTAGTTCAACACATACCTATGTGTCCATAACTAGTATCTAGATGGCTTCCTCTCTCTCTCCCTCTCTCTCTCTTTGATGTTCAATATAATGTTCTCCTCGATGTTCTTGGAATTCTATCCGATGTTATCTTCTTTTGTGGTGTGTTTGTTGGGATTCGATGAATTGTGGGTTTATGATCTGAATATTTATGAGAAGTAATGGAGTCTTTTCTGAACTTTATTATGCATGGTTGTTATAGCTTTGTATTTCTCTCTGATCTATCCATTTGGTTTGGCCAACTAGATCAATTTATCTTCAATGGGAGAGGTGCTTTGTAATGGGTTAAATCTTGCGGTGCTCTATATCCCAGTGACAAAGTAGCAGACAAGATACGTATTTGTATTGTTGCCATTAAGGGTAAAACGATGGGGTTTATTCATATTGATTGGGTTTACTTTGTCTACATCATGTCATCTTGCTTAAGGCTTTACTCTGTTTTATACTTAATACCATAGATGCATGCTGATTAGCGGTCGATTGGTGGAGTAATAGTAGTAGATGTAAGCAGGAGTCGGTCTACTTGTCTCGGACACGCTGCTTATATACATGATCATTGCCTTGAATATCGCCATAACTAAGCGCTTTTCTATCAATTGGCCAACAGTAATTTATTCACCCATTGAATGCTATGTGCTCCAGAGAGAAGCCTCCATTGAAAACTATGCCCCCCGGGTCTACTTTAATCATATATAAAATCTAAAAATACCTTGCTGCAATTTTATTTCTTTTGTTTTGTTTTTGCAATTTACTTTACTATCTATTACTATCAGAATTAATCCTTGCAAATAACAATTTCAAGGGGATTGACAACCCTCTAGCTAGCGTTGGGTGCAAGTATTTCCTTGTGTGTGTGTATGTGTTGTTCATGAGGCTTTGTGGGATTCTCCTACTAGATTGATACTTTGGTTCTAACTAAGGGAAATATCTCTACTGTGCTGCATCTCCTCTCCTCTTCGGGAAAATTCAATGCAAATCACAAGTACCACTCCCCATCGTGCCCTATCGGCTGTCGACAATTGGCACTTCTACGGCAAGTGCACAAGGCAATTAATAAAAGGATGGGGCGCGAACCTTGGGCGGGATCTGCGGGAACACAACAAATCCCTCCTTGATGCTACCTCTTGAGCATGTGTTGGTTTTCCCTTGAAGAGGAAAGGGTGATGCAGCAAAGTAGCGTAAGTATTTCCCTCAGTTTTTGAGAACCAAGGTATCAATCTAGTAGGAGACTACAGGCAAGTCGCATAGTACCTGCACAAACAAATAAGAACCTTGCAACCAATGCGATAAAGGGGTTGTCAATCCCTTCACGGCCACTTGCAAAAGTGAGCTCTAATAAAGATAATAAGATAAATATTTTTGGTATTTTTGTTGTATAGATTCGAAAATAAAGATTGCAAAATAAATAGTAAATCAAAATTGTAGATGGGAAACTTATATGATATAAAGTAGACCCGGGGGCCAAAGGTTTCACTAGTGGCTTCTCTCAAGATAGCATATATTACGGTGGGTGAACAAATTACTGCCGAGCAATTGATAGAAAAGCGCATAGTTATGATGATATCTAGGCATGATCATGAACATAGGCATCACATCCGTGTCAAGTAGACCGAAACTATTCTGCATCTACTACTATTACTCCACACATCGACCTCTGTCCAGCATGCATCTAGAGTATTAAGTTCATAAGAACAGAGTAACGCATTAGGCAAGATGACATGATGTAGAGGGATAAACTCAAGCAATATGATATAAACCCCATCTTTTTATCCTCGATGGCAACAATACAATACGTGCCTTGCTGCCCCTGCTGTCACTAGGAAAGGACACCGCAAGATTGAACCCAAAGCTAAGCACTTATCCCGTTGCAAGAAATATCAATCTAGTAGGCCAAACCAAACTTAAAATTCTAAGAGACTTGCAAAGATATCAAATCATGCATATAAGAATTCGGAGAAGAATCAAATATTGTTCATAGATAATCTTAATCATAAACCCACAATTCATCGGATCTCAGCAAACACACCACAAAAAGAATTACATTGAATAGATCTCCAAGAACATTGAGGAGAACTTTGTATTGAGATACAAAGAGAGAGAAGAAGCCATCTAGCTAATAACTATGGACCAGAAGGTCTATGGTAAACTACTCACACATCATCGGAGAGGCTATGGTGTTGATGTAGAAGCCCTCCGTGATCGAATCCCCCTCCGGCAGATCGCCGAAAAAGGTCCCCAGATGGGATCTCATAGGTAAAGAAGGTTGCGGCGGTGGAAAAGTGGTTTCGTGGCTCTCCTGGGTGTTTTTAGGGTATAAGAGTATATATAGGCGAAGGAAGTAGGTCGGTGGAACTACGAGGGGCCCACGAGGGTGGGGGCATGCTGCCCTACCTCGTGGCCGCCTCGTTGCTTCCTTGACCTCTAATACAAGTCTCCTGGATTGCATTTGTTCCAAAAAATATCCTCGCGAAGGTTTCATTCCGTTTGGATTTTGTTTGATATTCCTTTTCTTCGAAACACTGAAATAGGCAAAAGCAACTGGCACTGGGCCTCCAGTTAATAGGTTAGTCCCAAAAATAATATAAAAGTGCGTATTAAAGCCATTAAACATCCAAAATAGATAGTATAATAGCATGGAACAATCAAAAATTATAGATACGTTGGAGACGTATCAGCATCCCCAAGCTTAATTCCCACTCGTCCTCTAGTAGGTAAATGATAAAAATAGAATCTTTGATGTGGAGTGCTAGCTAGCATAATTTTCAATGTAATTTTCTTTATTGTGGCATGAGTATTCAGATCCGAAATATTCAAGACAAAAGTTTAATATTGACATAAAAACAATAATACTTCAAGCATACTAATGAAGCAATCATGTCTTCTCAAAATAACATGGCCAAAGAAAGTTATCCCTACAAAATCATATAGTCTGGCTATGCTCTATCTTCATCACACAAAATATTTAAATCATGCACAACCCTGATGACAAGCCAAGCAGTTGTTTCATACTTTTGATGTTCTCAAACTTTTTCAATCTTCAAGCAATACATGAGCGTGAGCCATGGACATAGCACTATAGGTGGAATAGAATGCTGGTTGTGGAGAAGACAAAAAGAAGAAGATAGTCTGACATCAACTAGGCGTATCAACGTGCTATGGAGATGCCCATCAATAGACATCAATGTGAGTGAGTAGGGATTGCCATGCAACGGATGCACTAGAGCTATAAGAGTATGAAAGCTCAACAAAAGAAACTAAGTGGGTGTGCATCCAACTCGATTGCTCACAAAGACCTAGGGCATTTTGAGGAAGCCCATCATTGCAATATACAAGCCAAGTTCTATAATGAAAAATTCCTACTAGTATATGAAAGTGACAAAATAGGAGACTCTCTATCATGAAGATCGTGGTGCTACTTTGAAGCACAAGTGTGGAAAAAGGATAGTAGCATTGCCCCTTCTCTGTTTTTCTCCCATTTTTTTATTTGGGCCTTTTCTCTCTCTTTTTTATGGCCTCTTTATTTTTCGTCCAGAATCTCATCCCGACTAGTGGGGGAATCATAGTCTCCATCATCCTTTCCTCACATGGGGCAATGCTCTAAAATGAAGATCATCACACTTTTATTTACTTACAACTCAAGAATTACAACTCGATACTTAGAACAAAATATGACTCTATGTGAATGCCTCCGGCGGTGTACCGGGCTGTGCAATGAATCAAGAGTGACATGTATGAAAGAATTATGAACGGTGGCTTTGCCACAAATGCGATGTCAACTACATGATCATGCAAAGCAATATGACAATGATGAAGCATGTCATAATAAACGGAATGGTGGAAATTTACATGGCAATACATCTCGGAATGTCTATGGAAATGCCATAATAGGTAGGTATGGTGGCTGTTTTGAGGAAGGTATATGGTGGGTTTATGGTACTGGCGAAAGTTGTGCGGTACTAGAGAGGCTAGCAATGGTGGAAGGGTCAGAGTGCGTATAATCCATGGACTCAACATTAATTATAAAGAACTCACATAATTGTTGCAAAAATCTATTAGTTATCAAAACAAAGTACTATGCATGCTCCTAGGGGGATATATTGGTAGTAAAAGACCATCGCTTGTCCCCGACCGCCACTCATAAGGAAGACAATCAATAAATAAATCATGCTCCGACTTCATCACATAATGGTTCACCATACGTGCATGCTACGGGGATCACAAACTTTAACACAAGTATCTTTCAAGTTCACAACTACTCAACTAGCATGTCTCTAATATTAGCATCTTCATATCTCAAAACAATCATCAAGTACCAAACTTCTCATAGTATTCAATGCACTTTATATGAAAGTTTTTATTATACCCATCTTGGATGCCTATCATATTGGGACTAATTTCATAATCAAAGCAAATTACCATGCTGTTCTAAAAGACTCTCAAAATAATATAAGTGAAGAATGAGAGATCAATAATTTATATAAAATAAAACCACCACCGTGCTCAAAAAGATATAAGTGAAGCACTAGAGCAAAATTATTTAGCTAAAAAGATATAAGTGAAGCACATAGAGTATTCTAATAAATTCCGATTCATGTGTGTCTCTCCAAAAGGGTGTGTAAAACAAGGACGATTGTGATAAACTAAAACACAAAGACTCAAATCATACAAGACGCTCCAAGCAAAACACATATCATGTGGTGAATAAAAATATAGCCTCAAGTAAAGTTACCGATAGAAGAAGACGAAAGAGGGGATGCCTTCCGGGGTATCCCCAAGCTTAGGATTTTGGTTGTCCTTGAATTTTACCTTGGGGTGCCTTGGTAATCCCCAAGCTTAGGCTCTTGCCATATTCCAAAATCCATCAAATCTTTACCCAAAAACTTGAAAACTTCACAACACAAAACTCAACAGAAAATCTCATGAGCTCCGTTAGTATAAGAAAACAAACCACCACTTCAAGGTACTGTAATCAAATCATTCTTTATTTATATTGGTGTTAAACCTACTGTATTCCAACTTCTCTATGGTTCATACCCCCCGATACTAGCCATAGATTCATCAAAATAAGCAAACAACACACGAAAAACAAAAACTGTCAAAAACAGAACAGTCTGTAGCAATCTGTAGGTTTCGAATACTTCTGTAACTCCAAAAACCCTGAGAAATTAGGAAATCCTAAATAATTTGTATAATGATCTACTTCAGTTGGAATCAGTATTTTATCGCTCTCTGGTAAAAATGAAAATTATTCTCGTAAACGCATACTTTCTGTTTTTTTCAGCAAGATCAAATAACAATCACCCAAGAAGATCCTAAAGTCTTTACTTGGCACAAACACTAAATTAAACATAAAAAACACAATCATAACAGAGGATAGATTATTTATTTATTACTAAACATGAACAAAAAGCAAGGAACAAAATAAAATTGGGTTTCCTCCAAACAAGCGCTATCGTTTAACTCCCCTAGCTAGGCATAAAAACAAGGATAGATCTAAGTATTGTCATCTTTGGTATGCAATCCATATGTGGCTCTCATAATAGATTCATAAGGTAATTTAATTTCCTTTCTAGGAAAGTGGTCCATGCCTTTTCTTAATGGGAATTGGAATCTAATATTTCCTTCTTTCATGTAAATAATTGCACCAATCGTTCTAAGGAAAGGTCTACCAAGAATAATAGGACATGTAGGATTGCAATCTATATCAAGAACGATGAAATATACGGGCACATAATTCATATTTGCAACAATAAGAACATCATTAATCCTTCCCATAGGTTTCTTAATGGTGGAATTCGCAAGATGCAAATTTAAAGAACAATCATCAAATTCATGAAAACCTAGCACATCACACAAAGTTTTTGGAATCGTGGAAACACTAGCACCCAAATCACATAAAGCATAACATTCATGATCTTTAATCTTAATTTTAATATTAGGTTCCCACTCATCATAAAGTTTTCTAGGGATAGAAACTTCTATTTCAAGCTTTTCTTTATGGGATTGCATTAAAGCATCAACAATGTGTTTAGTAAAAGCTTTGTTTTGATCATAAGCATGAGGAGAATTTAACACGGATTGCAACAAGGAAATACAATCTATCAAAGAGCAATTATCATAATTAAATTCCTTGAGATCCCAAATAGTGGGTTCATTTTTGTAAAGTTTTGACCTCTTCAATCCCACTTTTACCAATTGTTGCCTCAAGATCTAAAAAATCCGAATCGATGGGACGCCTTTTAACTAAAGTTGACTCATATCTAGTCCCATCTTTAACAAGATTCATATTGGCAAACAAACATTTAATAGGAGACACACCAATCACTTTTAGATCTTCATCTTTATTATCCTCTAGATCTTCCGGTTTAGCGGCCATCTTATTAACTAAGGTGGCTTGCTTATCCAAAATTTGGCCTACTAAATTTTCAAGATGGGCAAACTGAGATTTCAAACCATAAAATTCCTTAGACATATCATCAAGCTCTTTATTCGTGTACTCCATAAAACCTTTTTGTGTTTTAAGCTCGTTTCTGAAGAAATTATTATGCTCAAATTGCAAAGACATAAAGCTTCTAACGTTGTTCTCAATTTCTTCCAACCTTCTAAGGTGAGGATCAACGCTTCTAGGCAAGGCCATCAAGGCAAGCAGACACACAAGAGACAAGCGAAGGAAGGCGAACAGAAAAAGGGAGAACGGCAAAGAGGCAAATAAAACGGCAAGGGTGAAGTGGAGGAGAGGAAAACGAGAGCCAAATGGCAAATGATGTAATGCGAGGGATAAGAGTTTGTGATCGGTACTTGGTATGTCTTGGCTTGAGTGTAGATCTCCCCAGTAACGGTGCCAGCAATCCTTCTTGCTACCTCTTGAGCATGTGTTGGTTTTCCCTTGAAGAGGAAAGGGTGATGCAGCAAAGTAGTGTAAGTATTTCCATCGGTTTTTGAGAACCAGGGTATCAATCCAGTAGGAGACTACACGCAAGTCGCCTAGTACCTGCACAAACAAATAAGAACCTTGCAACCAACATGATAAAGGGGTTTTCAATCCCTTCATGACCACTTGCAAAAGTGAGATCTGATAAAGATAATAAGATAAATATTTTTGGTATTTTTGTTGTATATATTGGAAAATAAAGATTGCAAAATAAATAGTAAATTAAAATTATAGAGCGGAAACTTATATGATGTAAAGTAGACCCGGGGGGCATAGGTTTCACTAGTGGCTTCTCTCAAGATAGCATATATTACGGTGGGTGAACAAATTACTGCCGAGCAATTGATAGAAAAGCGCATAGTTATGATGATATCTAGGCATGATCATGAACATAGGCATCACGTCCGTGTCAAGTAGACTGAAACGATTCTGCATCTACTACTATTACTCCACACACCGACCGCTATCCAGCATGCATCTAGAGTATTAAGTTCATAAGAATAGAGTAACACATTTGGCAAGATGACATGATGTAGAGGGATAAACTCAAGAAATATGATATAAACCCCATCTTTTTATCCTCGATGGCAATAATACAATACGTGCCTTGCTGCCCCTGCTGTCACTGGGAAAGGACACCGCAAGATTGAACCCAAAGCTAAGCACTTCTCCCATTGCAAGAAAGATCAATCTAGTAGGCCAAACCAAACTGATAATTCGAAGAGACTTGCAAAGATATCAAATCATGCATATAAGAATTCAGAGAAGAATCAAATATTGTTCATAGATAATCTTAATCGTAAACCCACAATTCATTGGATCTCGACACACACCGCAAAAAGAATTACATCGAATAGATCTCCAAGAACATCGAGGAGAACTTTGTATTGAGATCCAAAGAGAGAGAGAGAGAAGAAGCCATCTAGCTAATAACAATGGACCGAAGGTCTGTGGTAAACTACTCACACATCATTGGAGAGGCTATGGTGTTGATGTAGAAGCCCTCCGTGATCGAATCCCCCTCTGGAAGATCGCTGGAAGAGGTCCCCAGATGGGATCTAACGGGTACAGAAGGTTGCGGCGGTGGAAAAGTGGTTTCGTGGCTCTCTTGGGTGTTTTCAGGGTATAAAAGTATATATAGGCGAAGGAAGTAGGTGGTGGAGCTACAAGGGGCCCATGAGGGTGGGGGCGCGCCGCCCTACCTTGTGGCCGCCTTGTTGCTTCCTCGACCTCTACTCCAAGTCTCCTGAATTGCGTTTGTACCAAAAAGGATCCCGGTGAAGGTTTCATTCCGTTTGGATCCCGTTTGATATTACTTCTTTGCAAAACACTAAAATAGGCAAAAAAAACAACAACTGGCACTGGGCCTCCAGTTAATAGGTTAGTCCTAAAAATAATATAAAAGTGCATATTAAATCCCATTGAACATCCAAAAAAGATAATATAATAGCATGGAACAATAAAAAAATTGTAGATACATTGGAGACGTATCACTTGACTCCATCCAGGCCCTTGACCTCCGGGCAGACTCTGTAGGCCTATCTCCCTAATGAGTGGTTGCTCCACTACTGATGGGGGACGAAGCATGAAAATCAAAAAAATCCTACGAACACCCAAGATCTATCTAGGAGTAGGATAGCAACGAGAGAGGAGAGTGTGCCTACATACCCTCATAGACCAAAAGCAGAAGCATATATAACGCGGTTGATGTTGTTGTACTCTTTGCGATCCGAGCACGGTCCAACCGATCTAGTGCCGAATGGGCGGCACCTCAGAGTTTAGAACACATGCAGCTTGATAATGTCTCCTTCCCCTTGATCTAGCAAGAGAAGGCGGAGAAGTAGATGAGATCACAACCAGCACGACGACATGGTGGTGATGGTGGTGGTGGAACTAGTTCAGCAGGGCTTCGCCAAGCGCTACTAGAACGAGGACGGAGTAACGTCAGAGAGAGGGGCGCCAAGGGCTTGATGTGTCCTCTTGGGGCGCCCCCTCCCCTCTATATATATAGGTGGAGGGGCGTGGGGAATAGTCCCTCCAAGCCCTAGGGCGCAGCCAAGGGGAGAGGACTTGGATTCCAAGTCCAATCCTATTCCTACTAGTAGAATGCCCGTGCATATATATATATATATATATATATATATATATATATATATATATATATATATATATATATATATATATATATATGGACACACACACATGTATTGTTGTATAAAACTCAGTGAATTTTTAAGCCCTTTCAACGACATCACCACGACAACCTTGGTAATAGATTCCTTTTGTCCATCTCCATCCCTCTTATACTCTTGAAAAACAAAAGTATATGGAAGTACACCTTTTGTATTATCATGTGCAAGGAACAAAGTTCCCGCAAAAAAAAATGTGCAAGGAACAAAGAACAATTATGTATATGCATCTCTTCTCATTTTGTAAGAACCGATGAGTTTTCAGTCAAGTCCATCATAAAGCTTTGTCTTGACATTTTCAAAGCTTCATCCGAAGGCATGATGTTTTATCTTTGATCTAAAGTGAACATATAAACACATATTTAAAAAGCCCATATATATTGAAGTTTTATGTATATATTCATTAGTTACTTGCTAGATGCGAGCAAGTGACCTTTTTTAGTTGGCGTGAGTGGCATCATGCTTTTTAGTAGAGTGAGTCACATCCCAATTTAATAAAGTGTAGTATCACCTGTAAAATCATGTGTGGTAGTTATTCTATAAAAATGAATTGTTAGGGTATGTGATATTTTTCACTATATAAAAAGGTAGGTGTATCTGACATTTCTCTCGTAGCAAAGAGGTGTTTTCCCTTGAAACATCCACTCCTTTTCTTCCTATCTTAAAAAAGCAATTCACTCTCTCGCTTGCTCACCCACGATACAACACTCACATTCACATCTCATTCCCCCGGCCTATTCTCCTCGACATGGCGTCGCCACCACCACTACCTTGTACCATCAATAGCACGACATTCAGTATGTACCTTCGTATCACCGTAGTCTCTCCTTCCCTCCACAACGTCGCCTTCCCCCTCCTGTTTGTAATTTGTATAAGATAAGAAAATAAACTATCCATACTTACCAGTCATGATAAACTCCAATCAGGCCCATGTCATATATTGCTCCAAGTGACCATGGTTTTTTTATCAGGAACAAGATTCATAACCCACACATTATCAGACTCTACAAAAGTTGTCAGCCCTCCAAAGAATGCATTCAGACCCATGTCATTACGTATGAGTGCATCACCTAGCTTCACATCAAGTGTTCTCTTGTAATATGATACTCTTTTGACCCACTTTTGTGTATCTAGTGGTTTCTTGTGATATGATGCTCTTTTGACCCACTTTTGTGTATTTGCTTGAAACAAGTGTACACCATCATCTGTATTGGAGGCCCTAGCAAAAGGTGCAGTGATGCGGCTTGAACTACGTCGGTAATTCCCCAAAGAGGAAGGGATGATGCAGCACAACTACGGTAGGTATTTCCCTTAGTGATGAGACCAAGGTTATCAAGCCAGTAGGAGAACCACGCAACACTACGTGAACGGTACCTGCACACAAAGAACAAATACTTGCAACCCAACACAAAATAGAGGTTGTCAATCCCTCCCGGGTAAAAAGATAGATTAAATTGTAGTAGATTGGATAAATAGATCTCGCGGGAACGTGAGATGAAATAAATAACAATAAATTGCAGCAAGGTATTTTGTGATTTTGGATTAATAGATCTAGAAATAAAAGCAAATAAAAATAGATCTCAAAGGAAAATATGATAAAGAAGAGATCCGGGGGCCGTAGATTTCACTAGTGGATTCTCTCGAGAAAAATAGCATACGGTGGGTAAAAAAATTAATGTTGGGCAGTTGATAGTACTTCAAATAGTTATGACGATATCTAGGCAATGATCATTAGTAGACCGACTCCTGCTCGCATCTACTACTATTACTCCACACATCGATCACTATCCAACATGTATCTAGTGTATTAAGTTGATGGAGAAACGGAGTAATGCAATAAGAGCGATGACATGATGTAGACTAATACCTCTCCAACGTATCTATAATTTTTGATTGTTCCATGCTATTATATTATCTGTTTTGGATGTTTTATATGCTATTTTATATTATTTTTGGGACTAACTTATTAATTTTTGATTGTTCCATGCTATTATATTATCTGTTTTTTCCTTGTTTTTGAGTTCCACAGAAAAGGAATACCAAATAGAGTCCAAACGGAATAAAACCTTTGCGATGATTTTTCTTGGACCAGAAGACACCCAGGAGACTTGGAGATCAAGTCGGAAGAGCCACCAGGCGACCACAAGGGGGGGAGGGCACCCCCTGCCTTGTGGGCCCCTTGTGACTCTCCTGACCTAATTCTTCATCCTATATATTCACATAGGTTTTCGATCTACAATTTTGCAATCTTTTACTTTCTATTCTATAAACCAAAAACCCAAAATTTTTACTTTATCGTTTGTTTAGTTTCATCTATCTCTATCAGATCTCACTTTTGCAAGTAACCGTGAAGGGATTGACAGCCCCTTTATCGCTTTGGGTGCAAGTTGTTTGATTGTTTGTGCAGGTATTGGTGATTTGTGCATAGTCTCCTATTGGATTAATACCTTGGTTCTCTAACTGAGGGAAATATTTATCTCTACTTTGCTGCATCACCCTTTCCTCTTCAAGGGAAAAACCAAAGGAAGCTCAAGAAGTAGCAGGAAGAATTTCTGGCGCTGTTGCCGGGGAGATCTACACCAAGTCAAGACACACTACAAAAAAATACACTTCCGTGATGATACGTGTTTGTCACAGTAGGTCACGTTTTCTGTCATGCATGTACATCCATGACGATTTTATGATAGAATCAAGATAGTCATACATGTGTTGTTAGAGAAGTGTTCCATGACATTACCAAAATTATCATCATGGAAGTGTCCACTTCCATGACGATAAATGGCGCGTCACGGAAGTGCTTTCGTCAAGCGTAACCAACACATGGCATCCACCGTAATGGGTCGCCGTTAAGCTATCGGGTCCGGTTTTGGATCCGATAACCCGTTAAAAGCCCGGACCAATGGGAATTTTCCACATGTAAAATTCTCATTGGCCGGAGGAAACACGTGTTGGCTCACCGTTGGGACAGATTTCATCCACTCATTGGATAGGAGGCGCCTATGATAGGTTGACACGTGGCACAGGCCAACAATGGCCCATTCTAGTGAAAAAGGTCGGCCCAGTAAAAATTTGCAGGCTGGCCCATATAAGGCCTACTTGTGTCAGGTCCATTTAAGCCCACGGCCCATACAAGATGTGCCAATTCGGTCCGTCAACGGCCCGTTAACGATTTGACACCATTGCAGCCCATCGTTAATTCAATCCTGTTAACAGCCCGCTATATATTTGGGCTCAATATCGGCCCGATGTGGTTTCGGCCAGTTAATGGCCCATTCAAGGGATGGACCAATTTTCAGGATGTACATCTTACGGCCTTTTGGCGACCCATTTAAGTATTGGGCCAATATCCGGCCTGGTGTGTCTTTCAGCCTGTTGACGGCCCATAAATGAGTTGGGCCATTTGCCCTCGGACCTGAGTTTTGGCCTTTTAACGGCCCATGCACTTCATGGTCCAATACGAGACCAGTTTCTCTTTCGGCCTGCTAAAGGCCCACAACAAAGTTAGGCCATATACAGTACAACTTGACTTTCGGCCTCTTAGGGGCCCATGCTCTTCATGGTCCAGTACGAGCCTACTTTCTCTTTCGGCCTGCTAAAGGCCCATAGTATAGTTGGGCCATATGTAGCCCGGCCTTAGTATCGGTCGGTTAATGACCCGTGAAAACAAATAGGCCAACTTGTTGCCCGCTTCGATGTCGGCTTGTTAATGACCCAGGAGGTAACAGGGCCGACCATTAACTTTCAGCTTGGTAATGGCCCAATAACTTAACGGGCCCACTAAAGTTCGAACATGTCTGTAGGCCCAATTATATAATTTGAGCCCATTATGACGAGCAATTATGCAGGACCAAAACCGATCAATCAAAGGCCTATGAGAATTTTGGCCCCTGCGAGCCCATTACGGAAGCTCATTAAGGCTAGTGGGCTGCTTCCTTCATATAGGGCCCATGACTGTTTGTGCTAACTAATAATTTCACTGCTTTTTTAGCTTCCTAGTGACCATTTAGCTGGAATGCCAGGCGCGCTAAGCAAAGGTACGGCATACAGGGAAAAACGTTGCACATCCAGCATATACTATAGGAAATTATATCCAATGGGCAATCAAATATTGATGCCCATGCAAATAAATGAACACGACCTAACGATCTACAACGTCACAATCTGCAACCTCAACGCGGATGACGCACATAAGCATGTGGGCAAGTTCTTCCTGCTTTGCTACAATGTTTCTGAAAACATTGATGAGTTGTTGTTGCGCATGAATGTGCACCTCTGATTCCTCCACCATTTCCATCATTGCTTCAGCCAGTAATCGGTTCACAAACATACATTTTTCCATTGTATTCGAGATAGAGGAAACTAAACAAATTCAAATGGCGATTTTGGCAGGCTTGTATTATTGATAGTGGAGAGTTTCTCGACCAGTGCATCATAACATAAATTAGGAGGGGAACCGAACAAATTAATCAAGAGTTATTGCCATATTACCTGGCCTAGATTTATTGGAAATAAACAATGGGGCTGCCTTGCTATTTTCAGAGTTTGTCTTCTTATCTTCAGTAGCCTGCACCAAATTAACACACTAGCATTGCTATCATTGGCCAGGTTAGATAATAGGAAAGCAACATTGACACAACGAATGTTTGAGCAATCAGACCACACCAGCCTACACCAAATTAACACAATATGGCACAACTATCGTCAGCCAGGTAAGGTAATACGAAAGGAACATTGACACAATGAATGAATGGGCAACCAAAGCAGCACTACAATTCAGTAATGTGCATGATACGAGATAGTACACTCATGCAACTCAGTATGCAAAACTACCAGGCAGTTTTCCTTTCAAAAATCAACATTGTTGCCTTTAATTATTCATTTTGCTACAACTAAATTTAGATCAGATAAAGGTTGGATTCACACTGATTAACAAAATGCATGCTGATGTAAAAATATAGTGATATAGAACAGGTACTTACATCAGCATTGGAGCACAGAGAATTCCCGCAAGATACTTTCCTCGAATACGTTCCCAGTGCAGAAAGTCTTCTATCGTTTAACCTTATTTTCTAAAAGAGAGATGGGTAAGAAACATGTAGAAAATATGATCAAAATGCTATAAAATTTCATGATGCAAGGATACGCACACGCTTCTTAGAATGGAGTTGATATATTTTTGTTGGACTGGAGCGAACTAGTTCTTTGGCCACTGGAATTTGCTTATTATCAATAGGAGTTGGGTTTCTCTGTGCTGGAGCAGTATCTATGAAAACTGGAGTTGGTTTACTATCTCATGGCGTTTGGATCTTTTGCAAAGACCTGGTTTGTAACCCTTCAGATTCTAACATAGCCGTCTTCCCCTTGCATGCCTTATATAGAAGAATGGTGCTTCAATTATAAAACATGCTACAACAAAGATGTAATAGGTACTGAAGAATAGAAAGGCATGGCATATTGACATGTATTCCCTCCATCCGGAAATAAATGGATGGGTCTAGGCATATTTCAGTTCTAGATACATCCATTTTTATCCATTTTTGCGACATGTAATCCGGACGGAGGGAGTATGATGTAAGAGCTAGGGATATGACAGGACAACAGTGTAAAAAACACTACTTGAATGTAAAACTGTATGCTAGCAGAATACATACAGAAAAACACTAAGGCAACATAAGTGTGTATGATTGGGAAACTAAGATGGCATTGCAAGAGACCACTAGAACATCACTTCAATGTAAAAAGGAACATGTTACGGTAGAAAAATGAAGTACATACTGATTAATAACAATGCACAAGATATTGAGAAGCATGATGTCCAAACTAAAGTAGATGGCATTGCGATAGAGTAGAGTGACAATACTTGAATTTGAAAACATGTTATCATGAATGGAATAGGTACTGAAAAATAGGAAGGCATGACATATTTACGTGCATGATCAGCAGGCTAAGAACAAGGCATTGTAATAGAGTAGATGCACTCCAGGACATTATATGCATGTTGTACCCATATCACGGGCCAAGTTAGAGCAAGGACCTTGTGGGATGAATAGGATTCATCATCTTTCTGCAAGTGTTCTGAAGAACTGCCTTTACATGTTCCATCATATTGGGTATCATCGACATCAAGTTTATTGGTCGTTACATTGCTCCGCGAGGTTCTTGTGGATAAATCAGTGTGTGCAATTATATCTGAGATGCATGGCAGACAACTAGTAGTTAGATTTATGTAATGAGTGCCTATAGGAGACAACATAAATAGTGGGACTGGGGTTAACTAGCAACAACGGGTCTCAAAAACTAAAGGGAGAACACAGATGAAAGCTACAAAATATTTATCGTTTGTACTCAAGATTAACTAGATGGCACACAAAAGTATTAAAGAACAGCATAGGTAATACTAGAAGTGGTATAATACTATAATCACCAGCCTGTGCGACAACATTGGCTGATGGATGATAACTATGGAATGGTGTTACCTAAAGAATAAGTCTCTTAGATGAACTATGGAACAACGTTAATTCCTGAACAAGACCCGTAAGAGATTAGCATGAATATACAGTGAAATGTGATAATCTATTTTCCATGCTTAGATGAATAACAAAGTCATAAATGTTGCACACAAGTAAGATGAGGGTACAACCTATCTGGCCGCCATCCATAGGAGTGAGCATCATGTGTTGACTTGTCGATGGCCCTGCAGTTGTTGTGGCTGTCCATGTTGTGCACGCGCATTCTATGGAGGGAACTGTTGAGTGGGGACTATAGCTCCCTTCTGGTGTATGCTTGATGTCTACTATGCAACTTTATTATTGTAGACACGTGTTGGGCCTCCAAGCGTAGAGTTTTGTAGGACAGTAGCAATTTTCCCTCAAGTGGATGACCTAAGGTTTATCAATCCGTGAGAGGTGTAGGATGAAGATGGTCTCTCTCAAACGACCCTACAACTAAATACAAGAAATCTCTTGTGTCCCCAACACACCTAATACAATGGAAAATTGTATAGGTGCACTAGTTCGGCGAAGAGATGATGATAAAAGTGTAGTATGGATGGTAGAAATATATTTTTACAATCTGAATAAATAAAAACAGCAAGGTAGCAAATATACAACGGGCACAAAAACGGTATTGAAATGCTTGAAAATGAGGCCTAGGGTCCGTACTTTCGCTAGTGCAATCTCTCAACAGTGCTAATATAATTGGATCATATAACCGTCCCTCAACGTGCAACGAAGAATCACTCCAAAGTTCCTATCTAGCGGAGAACATACGACGGAATTGTTTGTAGGGTACGAAACCACCTCAAAGCTATTCTTTCTGATCAATCTATCCTAAAGTTCGTACTAAAATAACACGAAGCTATTCTTTCTGGTCGATCTAACCAGGAGTTCGTATTAAAATAACATCAAAGCAAATCCAGATTCATAATATTCAATCCAACACAAAGAAATTCAAATAGTTCCCCAAGATTTTTACCTGAGAAACAAAGACAAGAACATGCATCAACCCCTATGCATAAATTACCCCAATGTCACCTCGGGAATCTGTGAGTTGAGTGCCAAAACATATATCAAGTGAATCAATATGATACCCCATTGTCACCATGAGTATTCAATTGCAAGACATATATCAAGTGTTCTCAAATCCATAAAAGTATTCAATCCGATAACAACGAAATCTCAAAGGAAAAAACTCAATTCATCACAACAAGATAGAGAAGGAGAAACACCATATGATCCAACTATATTAACAAAGCCTGCGATACATCAAGATCATGCCATCTCAAGAACACGAGAGATAGAGAGAGAAATATTAAACAAATAGCTACTGGTACAAACCCTCAGCCCCGAGGGTGGACTACTCCCTCCTCATCATGGTGGCCGTCGGGATGATGTAGATGGCCACCGATGATGATTACCCCCTCCGACAGGGTGCCGGAACGGGGTCTAGATTGGTTTTTGGTGGCTACAGGGGCCTGCATCGACGGAACTTCTGATCTAGGGTTATTTCTGATGGTTTCTCTATTTATAGGATTTTTGGCATCGGTTTCACGCGAAGATGGGCCTCGAGGTGAGCACAACCCACCGGGGCAAGCCAGACGCACCCTGGTGGGTTGTTCCCTCCTCGTAGCTCTTCTGGCCCTCCCACGAAGCTTCCAAGGTCTCTTTTGTTCCAAAAAAATCCTCAAAAAGTTTCAGCTCATTTAGAGAACTTTCATTTCTGCACAAAAAACAACACCATGGTAGTTCTGCTGAAAACAACGTCAGTCCGGGTTAGTTCCATGCAAATCATACCAAAACCATATAAAATTGTTGTAAACATGGCATAAATACTTCATAAATTATAGATACGTTGGAGACGTATCAGCATCCCCAAGCTTAATTCCTACTCATCCTCGAGTAGGTACATGATAAAAGAAATAATTTATGAAGTGCGAATGCTAGCAAAGTGCATAAGCTTGATCAATGATAATTTCAATCACTTTCCCTAGCGTCATAACATCAACTCTTTCTCATAAAAGTTATCATGATAAAGTAGCAATTTAAAATGGAATTTTTGTTGTGGAATGCTACTTATCATATCATCTCATATTCTTTTCTTTGTAGCATGGACATTTGGACTTTTATATGGTTCAAAGCAATAGTCTAGTTTTGACATGAGGACCTTAATACTCAAGCATACCAACAAGCAACCATGTCTCTCAAAATATCAACGCTAAAATAAGTTATCCCTGGCCTATCATGCTTAATCATTGATCCATTCATGAAACACACTCGCATATTAACTACACCCAATGCTCAAGTACAATCATAGTGCCCCCTAGTTGGTGCTTTGTAAGAGAAGATGGAGACTCAAATTTAAAATAAAAATTGCATAAAGTAAAAGAAAGGCCCTTCGTGGAGGGAAGTAGGGATTTGTAGAGGTGCCAGATCTCAAAGCGAAAATTGAGAGATAAAAACATTTTGAGAGGCATACTTTTCCCACCAACGAAAACGACTTAGAGCTCCCAACACTTTCCATGCTAGATATATCATAGGCGGTTCCCAAACAGAAAATAAAGTTTATTCCTTTTTCCACCATACTTTCACTTTCCATGGCTAACCGCGAATTTATTATTTATTATTTGATAACATAAAGTAAATATTTTTCATTTCAGGGCAGGGCATCCCTAATACCTTTGCCTTACTCTTGTGCAATGACAATTGAATAAACACTCATCATGAGAATAACACATCTAGCATGGAAAATATTGGCCACCCCTCATCGCCTCGTGAGCGGTACGAGCACACAAAAGAGAAATTTAGTTTGAAAATTAGAGATGGCACATACAAATTTGCTTAGAACGGCAAAATAATACCGCATATAGGTAGGTATAGTGGACTCATGCGGCAAAACTGGTTTAAAGGATTTTGGATGCACAAGTAGTGATCATACTTAGTGCAAGATGAAGGCTAGCAAAAGATTGAGAAGCGACCAACCAAGAAATGAATAATCTCATAAGCAAACATTAAGCATAATTAACACTGAATAATGCACCACAAGTAGGATGTAATTTCATTGCACAACTATTGAATTTCGTGCTTGCATAGGGAATCACAAACCTTAACACCAATATTCTTACTAAAGCATAATTGCTCATCAACATGACTCACATATCACATCATCATATCTCAAAACTATTACGAGGAATCAAGTTTATTTTGTCCAATGATCTTATGAAAGTTTTTATTATATCCTTCTTGGATATCTATCACTTTGGAACTAATTTTCATGTATTGCTATTGATAAGCTGAAACAAATATAAGTGAAGATCATGAGCATAATATTTATTTCTCTCAAATTAATTTAAGTGAAGCAAGAGATAATTTCTTCAAAAATACGAACGCACACTGTGCTCAAAAAGAGTGAAGCATTAGAGCAAATGACAAGGTACTCCAAAAAAGATATAAGTGAAGATCAAGCGAGTAGTTAAGTAAATAGGTATATATTTGAGGACTCTCTCTTACTCAAAAACTTTCAGATCTAAGTATTTTATTAAAACAACAAGCAAAAACAAAATAAAATGACATTCTAAGAATATCACACATCATGTGTAGAAGCAAAAATTTAGGCTCAACCAGTACTAACCAATAATTGTTGAAGAAGAAAGGTGGGATGCCTACCGGGGCATCCCCAAGCTTAGATGCTTCAGACTTCTTGTAATATTATCTTGGGATGCCTTGGGCATCCCCAAGCTTGAGCTTTTGTGTCTCCTTAATTCTTCTCATATCATGATTTTCCTAAATCTCAAAAGCTTCATCCACACAAAACTCAACAAGAACTCGTGCGATAAGTTAGTATAAACCAATGCAAAAAACCTTATCATTCTCTAATATAGCAAATCACTAAAATTATTATTCAACATTGCATACTAAATGCCTCTATGTATTTAATACTCCTATCCTCAAATAGAATCATTAAGCATGCAAACAAATGCAAACAATGCAAACATCACAGCAATCTGCCAAAACAGTACAGTCTGTAAAGAATGCAAGAGTATCAATACTTCCCTAACTCCAAAAGTTATGAAAATTTCCCACACTCTAGAAAATTTATCAGAGCTTATTTTTCAAAAAAAATTCAAAATTTCATCACATCTGACTTTTCTAGGGAATTTTTGCAACATCGATAAACTTTCTGTTTTGCAACAGCTCATATACTTGCAAGATAAGCATGGCAAAGGCTATACTTGCCATTTTTATTGAAATAATAGATGCAAAACATTATTATAAATAACAGCAAGCAAATCCTAACAAAATAAAATGACATTCCAAGTAAAACTCATGTCATGTGATGAATGAAAACATAGCTCCAAGTGAGGTTACCGATAATGTTGGAGACGAAAGTGGGGATGCCTTCCGGGTCATCCCCAAGCTTAGTTGGTTGGATCTTCCTTAGATATTAACTTGGGCTGCCTTGGGCATCCCCAATCTTAGGCTCTTGTCACTCTGTATTCTCCTCATATCGACATCTCACCCAAAACTTGAAAACTTCAATCACACAAAACTTAATGGAACTTCATGAGATAGGTTTATTTCTGATGGTTTATCTATTTATATGATTTTTTGGCATCGGTTTCACGCAAAGATGGGCCTCAAGGTGAGCACAACCCATCGGGGCAAGCCAGGCCCACCAGGCGTGTCCTGGTGGGTTGTGCCATCCTCGTGGCTCTTCTGGCCCTCCCACGAAGCTTCGGGGGTCTCTTTTAACCCAAAAAATCATCAAGAAGTTTTAGATCATTTGGAGAACTTTCATTTCTGCACAAAAACAACACCACGGTAGTTCTGCTGAAAACAGAGTCAGTCTGGGTTAGTTCCGTGCAAATCATACCAAAACCATATAAAATTGTTGTAAACATGGCATGAATACTTCATAAATTATAGATACGTCGGGGACGTATCAATTCTTCCCTTGTTGGAGCAGCTGTGGTGAGTCGGAAGACGGTGTGGCTGAAGATGCACAAAACGCATAATGTTAAGAATGACACATATCTCTGATCTAAAGAAATACCCTAAGAGATGAACAACAATTCACGAGAGTGGTCACACGTCTGTTGACTGAAGACTAAATTGGGGTCACACGATTTTATTTTTTTTGGTACTGTCTGATCTATGCCGGATGGCTTGATGGCCGTCTTGTGCCTCCCGGCTGACACTGTTTGGAATCTTCCCCGATGAGCCAGCGACCACCGGCATAACAACCTGTCTCCGTCGTCCGTGGCCGTGAGAGCTCCGACCAAAACCCCGCTCCCCGCCCCACCGCACTGCCGTGGTTGCGCTGGCCCCGGCCAATCCACAAAGACTCGCCATCATCCAGATCTGGCGACGGCAGTACCTTCAACCCACGCAACTCTAAGATAGCCATCTAAGCACTGCTTCCGCGGCGAACTTGTGCCCCCGCACCCTTTCATTAGACACCATCCCACCGGCAGCCTAGGAGCTCTGCTGCCTCGAGGGGTGCTGCTTCCCATTGGGAATCGATTGGCCTAGAATAAAAATTCAGACAACTAACGCCTAAATAAAGTGATTTGAGATGAGGGTGCAACCTATCTTGTGGCCCGGTAAACTAGGTAGCCCCAGCGACCGAGTCGGTGAGGCCAATACGGTTGCGGTGGCTACCGGCAGTAGGGAAGCAGAGATGTCACGACGGTCGAGGGCTACAGGGAAGCAGCACCGGGGCTCTGGACAAATCCGAAGTTGGAGCCGCTCCGGCACTGTGCACAACGGCGGGGGTGAATCGGCTTTGGTACGGTTCACACGGCCGTCGTCGGGGCAGCTCCGACAGCATGGAGTAAGAGGCACACGGCCCAGTGCACGACGGCAAATGGACAACATATCCAGCATTGGGGAGGAGGGAAGAGGTGAATTTGGTGCGGTGAGGGCACCATGGAGGAGGGGCTGAGGTTTCGCAGCTGGGGAGAAGGGAGCTTCCGGGGAGAAGGTGATTTGGCGCCCATGAGGTATGAATGGGGAATTGGGAGGGGGGACCATGTCTTACGGACGCATTTGTCTGAAATGTGGGGGGAGTTATAGTTCTACCCCTGCCTTTAGGCTTCTCGGCTTGGGTCTGTGAGCGAGGAGGGATTGTTTTGAAATAGTGGGCGTGAGCGATTTCGGGCGAGGAGGGCGTGTTTTGAAATAGTGGGCGCGAGCGATTTCGGGCAAGGAGGCGTGTTTTGAAAAAGTGGGCGCGATCTATTTTGAGCGAGGAGGGCATGTTTTGAAATAGTCGGCGCGAGCAATTTCGGGCGAGGAGAGGGTGTTTTTCCGCCCATGGTTTATGAATTATTAGGCGCATGCCATTTCGGCCGAGGAGAAGGCGCACTTGGATGAAGTTACGAACCTACTGTCGGTGCACAAAAGGAGGGGTCCTATTTTGTACCCCTTTACTTGTGCGCGGGCAGTTGGAGCCGCGCCTGCGGCCACACTTAGCGGGGCAAAGAAAGGAAGCAAAGCAACAAGACAACCAGAACAGCGCCAAGCCAGAAACACGAAGAGCAGAGGGGCGAGGTGGACTCCCCTGGCAAGGCCCTTGCCGGGGCGGCCTCCACATCCCCGACAAGAACCTTGCCGGGGCAACTTGCCCGACACCAGCACAGCCGCCCCCTTGAGCCCAAGAGTTCCAACACTATCAACCACTTTGGAACTGAGGCTCGGGAGGCACCTCCATGGTGGCATGCAAATCTTTGTGGAGACCAGAAGCACACACGACTAGATGATGACCAGAAGACGACGATCCTTGGCAAGATCCTTGCCAAGGATACCCACGAGACCCCCGGCAAGACCCTTGCCGGGGATGACCATGATGCCACGGCAAGACCCTTGCCGGGGCCCCGACAAGACTCTTTCCGAAAACATCCATGGGGCCGCAGTCGGGCCCACGTCTGCCAAGACTCCACCATCGTTCCCATGCAGCCGCCAGCCCACCAGTTAGGCAGGCGCACGCGTGGCAACGTGTGGCCTCTAGGCCGACTTGGCAAGCACCTGTGTGGTGGCATGCAGATCTTTGTGACGATTCAGCCAGCTCACCAACTCAGCAGCCAGCCAACATGGCACTACACGCCTCGTCAGTTCGGATGCGCGTCAAAGCCAGGAGAGGCAGCGACAGCTGGGACAAGCTTCCTTGCCATCCACGATAAAGCAAGAAGGGCACGTCAGCAGTGCATTAAATGCGTTTGTCCTACGGTGCCAGGAGATAGACTCGATTACTGTATACCTTTCCACCTCCTGTGTTCCACTGTGGCATCCCCTTTTGACTATAAAAGGAGGCCCGAGGCGTACTGAAGAAGGATTTCAGATTTTTTGGACCCTGCATGCCTTGTAGCTAGTCCAAGAACACCAGATAAACATCAACCAGCAGGAGTAGGGTATTACACATCACTTGCGGACCGAACCTGGATAATCCCCCCCCCCCGCGTCGATCTCTCAATCCCGCTCTTTGCACAGCCCCGCGCCAGCCAACCGTAGCAAAAAGGGATTCCTTGTGATCCCGTAGGGGTCGTTTCCCCCGACATCTTTGGCGCGCCAGGTAGGTCCACAAGCCGTGGAAATCTGGTTTTGGAGCCGACGCGACGACTCTTTCATGGGGATGGCCCGAAGGGAGAAGGCGACGTTGATCGGCCGCCCTCTGGTGCTGTCCGGAGCTTCGGCAGCCATCCGCGTGGCCCCAAAAAGCTATATCATCTAAAATTTTGGCTAATTTCATTTATATGAGTCTGTCCTCCTCAAAAGATCTCTTTCCTTGTATGGGAAACCTGCACGCAATGGGACCCTTCCGCTATTGGCAACGCCCTTGTCTCTATCTCAAGTCTGCTCGAGAGTTTATGCGGCCGCGCTGAGAACGACAAGGTGGCCTACCCGCTACTAGCCGCGCTCTTGTCCTATTTTTAGTCCGCTCGATAGTTCAAGCAACCGCACTGGGAGCGGCAAGGTGGTTTTCCCGGCAGCAAGCACCCTCCCAGCAGGGTGCTAAGGATCCGTCCTCAAAGCACCACGGCATGGGTTTACGTACCGACAGCCTTATCTCACCAAGCGTAGGGTGCAAACATACAAAGAAAGATCTAACGGGAAGATAGCATGCATGATATTGAAGTGCTGCAGAGTTATATTACATCAAATAATCGCTACGGTTCTAACTTAAGATAAAACTGTCTTGGTCTTGAACTCACAGCGGCAACGAGAAACGGGGTGCCTAGTCCCGATGCTGACCCTCCACCCTCTCAACTCCACCGACGCAGTTGATGATGGGCTTGATACGCTCCTTGAGCACCGTGAGGTCTGCTTCCTCCGGCAAGCTCTCCAACGCGTCAGCAAAGTTGACGGAGGGGTTCCAGAATGCCACCTTGGTGAGTACCTTGGTCAGGGCGCCCCGGTAGAGCCTCCGGGACTCGTTCGCCAGATAAGTTGCCCGGTTGGAGCGGAGCTGCTCCAGGGCTCCAAGAACACCCTCGAAGAACGGGGTCAGTCTGGCGTTGGAACTCTCGTTCGGCTTTGGGAGGTACCTCACATTCGGCATCCCCATGGAAGCTAGCTTCGTGGTGATCCTGCCAGCGATGTCGGCAAGGCGGCTGACCCAACGGTTTATGCTATCTGCGTACTCCTTGTGTTCGGCGGCATCATCCCTCCGCAGCTGCCTCTCCTCCTCCAGGCCCTTGGTCAGGGTCTCTTCCCGGGACCTGACCTCCAAAAGCATCGCCTCAAGGCCCTCCAGCTTCAGCTTCAGGTCATTGATGGCGTCGTTGGCCTTGGGGAGCAGCTCCGCCAGAGTGCCATTGGCCACATCCTTCTCCTCTGTCAGATTCAGGACCCGTTCCGTCAGCCCATACCGCTCCACCTCCAGCTCCACCACCTTGCCGGCATGTACCAAGGGTTGAGCAGTGAGTGCCTCCTTGTGCCTCTACTCCAGCTCCTGGGTCCACTGTGCGACGAGCTTCTCAACCTCCTCATCCTTGACGCAGAGTGTGGCGGCGAGCACCTCCTCATGAGCAGCAAGGTCCTCCTCCTGGGAGTTCAGCTCGGCCTGGTGCTGGTGCCGGGCGGCCTCGTCCTTGGTGGCCTGTTCCCTCGCCGCCTCCTGGGCTCTCTCGACGTCAGCCTGCTTCAGGATGAGCTCCTGTCTACGCTCAGCCAACAGATCCTAAGCGACCTTTAGTTCATCGTGGGCCTGGCGAAACCAGGCCTGCGTCTCAACGACGCGCTCCTCGAGGTCCACCTCCGCTTTTTCCACTACCGCCATCCTAGACTTCGCCTTATCTAGGCGGGCATGGTGAAGCGCCTGGAGCTTCTGGAAGTTGACGCTCATGGCCCGAAGGAGCTGCTCCTCTCGGGAACCACCGCCACCGGCACTCGGTTCGTCAACAACCTCAAGCCCAGCGGCGGCGAGCGCCTCATCATCTGTCGGTGTTTTGGGAACGGGGGTCCCCAGACTTGCCCGCCTGCGGCCTGCGGCGTGGCTCAAAGGGGGGCTCAGCGCGGCCCATCTTCACCAACACAAACCCAAGACCCTCGCGAGGAGCCAAGCCTCGCAGGGCGGACGACGTGGATCTTCCTCAGGCGCGGCCTCGTCAGGCTGGCTCACGAGGAGGCGGAGAGATCAAGGCGGGGTACCTCACGAGGTGCCCATGACGCAAGCCATGACGACCGGGGGCGCTAGGCGGGTGCCAGCCTGCGCAGTGTCCTCCCTTCCACTTTGGTGCAAAGGGGGCAAGCGCAGCCACGGAGTACCGAGGCATCAGGCAAAGGTTGCCATTTCGGTGCAACGAGACCAAGACCAGGAGGACTACGAGATGGAGGTCACCGTGGAGCCCAAGACGGCGTCATCACCAGAGCTTTGCGCACGCGAAGACTACTTTTGTCAGGATAGTTGATATTAGTTGTCCCCCTTCAAATGAGCCCGCCATTGTTGGCTCCCTTCCCGCTCGATATTTTGGAAGAGGACCAGGGCCTGTATAAATAGGAGCAGCCACCCATAGAGCCAAGGGGCGGGGGCTGAGGTTTTGGAAGGATAGAGAAGATCAGAGAGAGAGAGAGAGAAAGGTGACTAAGCTCCTCCCAGCAGTTCATCGCCCCAGCCAAGAACAGACCCTCGTGAGGCTGTTCTTCCTTGTATTGTTCTTCATCTTCAGCCCAAGAGGCAATCCACCACACCACCCACTGGAGTAGGGTATTACACCACAAAGGTGGCCTGAACCAGTATAAACCCTGTGTCTCTTGTGTTGTTCTTTCCTTAGTTTAGATCCTAGCAAGGCGGAGGGGAGCAGGCAGGTAGGAGGCAAAATCTCCGTGCACACCCCAGTGTTCGAACCTCAAGGGTCTGCTGGAACCCGAAATCCGACATTTGGCGCGCCAGGTAGGGGTGCGCCGGGATTCGTCTTCCAACACCCCGTTCTCCTCCGACCATCATGCCCATGTCTGACGCTCGTCGGGCCCGCGCCGAGCGTCGGGCCACACTCGCTTCCCGCGTCGCCCAGACGGCCCCTGTCGGCGGGCATCCTGGCCGTTCCCCGTCACCTGCCGTCAACGCCGCCACCGGCCCGGCGGGGGACGAGCGGCAAGCATCGTCCCAGCATCCGTCCGTGCGGCAAGACGGCCACACCGCAACTCCCTCGCTCACCCCAGCTGGTTCTTCGTCCCGCGCGCTCCGCGCGCCCATGGAGGCTCGAGCTGCACTCATCGCGGCGAACAAGCTCCTGCGCTACCACCCCGTCGACAACGTCTACGAAGAATGGCTCGACCGCGTCGCCGAGCTCGTCCGCGCCGCAGGGGGCTCTCCTGCGCCGTCCGTTCCGCTGCACCGCACCCCGCCCCGTGCTGGCAATGAAGCTCCGGCGGCGCCCCGACCGCCTCCTCCTCAGGAAGGCGCCATGGATCCAAGGCACGTGGACCCTAGGCGGAACCCGCTCCGTCAGGCGCCAGCGCAGCAAGAGCAGAGCTGTCAAGAAGTCCCTCGCCCGCAAGAAGCTGCCCAGGCGCTCCCTGCTCCAGCACGTCGCGACCATGCTCCCGCTCCCGCGCGTCAAGACCCCACGCTGCTCCCAGCTGCAGCGCGTGGGGACATGCAAGACCAAGCTCCCTATCACCCAAGGCCTCACGTGGCCACTGCAGGCTGCCACACCTTCACCGCCGAGCTACGCAACGTCGTGTGGCCCGGCAAGTTCAAGCCAGACTTGCCTCCTCGCTACGACGGCACGGCTGACCCTGCGGAGTTCCTCCAGCTGTACGAGCTGGGCATCGAAGCTGCCAACGGAGATGAGAAGGTCATGGCGAACTGGTTCCCCATGCCACTCAAGGACGGGGCCCGCACCTGGCTCCTGAACCAGGATCCAGGCACAATCTCCTCCTGGGATGAGATGCGCACCCGCTTCATCGCCAACTTCCAAGGCACTCGCGACCGGCCACCCGCCGTGAGCGACATGCGCCGCATCAAGCAACAGCCCGGGGAGACCCTGCAGAAGTACATCCAGCGCTTCAACAACGCGCACCTCAAGATTCCCAAGGTGACCGAGGAGGCCATCATCTTGGCCTTCTCCGACGGCGTGCGCGATGTCAAGATGAAGGAGGAGCTGGCGATGCATGAAGACCTGTGCACTTCCTTGGAACTATTCAACCTGGCAACCAAGTGCGCCAAGGCCGAGGAAGGGCGTCTCTCCCTCCTCGAGTTGCCTGCCGCAGACCCAGAAGAGAAGAAGCCCAAGGCCAAGGACGTGAAGCGCAAGGGGGCTGCTGTGCTCGCGGCAGAACCAGACACCAAGCGAGGCAGAGATCAGCCCGAACCTTCCAAGGGCGGCCGGTACTGCGTGTACCACGACCTCCACACCCACAACACCAACGAATGTCAAGAGCTCCGAGCCGCGCGAGAAGGAAGGATCGACCATCGCCCTGACCGCAGTGACAGGGGCTATGGCCGAGGAGGAGGAAGGAACGCAGGACGCTGGGAAGACTGTGGCCCGCGCCAAGGGTGGCGCGATCAACCTCGTGAGGATCGCTAGCAAGACCCGCCTCGCAAGGGAGGCTGGAGAGATCAGCCTCGCGAGGGAGACTGGAGGGATCAGCCTTGCGAGGATCGCCCGCAAGGCAACGCAGGCCTCCCACCGCTGCCTCCGCAGCCAAGGAGAAACGAGGACCGCCACCAGGAAGAGGGGGCTGGGGGCTTCCAGGAGCCGCGTGCGATCACCTGCATCCTGGGCGGGGCACAAGCCCCAGCCTCTCAGCGCATCTTCAAGCAGTTCGCCCGTGAAGTGAACATAGTCCTCCCCAGGCTCAAAGCCATGCACCCTCTCAGGTGGTCGGCATGCGCCATCACATTCAGCTCAGCAGATCAGCTCAAGTGTGCGGCTACAGCCGGAGTTCTCCCGATGCTTTGCTCCCCGATCATCAGCAACGTGGTGGTCACCAAGACCCTCATCGATGGCGGGGCAGGGCTCAATGTCCTGTCTGTGGAAACATTCAACAACCTCCAAGTACCCTACAGCCAGCTTCAGCCAACCAAGCCTTTCTCCGGTATCAGCGACGACTCCACGGTCCCGTTTGGGCAGGTCCGCCTCCCTGTCACCTTCGGGGCGCGCGACAACTACCGCATCGAGCTCATCGACTTCGACGTCGCTCACATTCGCCTGCCGTACAATGCCATCCTTGGGTACCCAGCGCTGGCCAAGTTCATGGCCGTACCTCACCACGGCTACAACATCCTCAAGATCCCAGGAAGCGGCGGACTCATCATGGTGCCATGTGAAGAGAAGGACGCGGTGTGTTCCCTGGAACGAGCCTTTCAGGCCGCGTCAGTGGAAGACCCGGATCGTGGAAGCAGGAGGCCTCCCGAGACCGCCCCTAAGAAGAAGAAGGCATCGTCCGGCCCGACCACTCAGGAGGCAGGCCCCTCTGGGCCGGTGCCTGCCCAGGGGGAACCTCCTTCCATCGCATAGGAAAGCGCGCCCGGCGCCCTCCTCAGGCAGGGCTCAGGGGCTCTCCCCTGGAGGGCCACCGACCTAGCTAGGGTCACAAGGGAGGTGCTTGGGCACCACATGGAGGCGTGTTTTGAAGTACGTTTCCCTCAAGAAGGAGCAAGGCAAGGAGATCCAGACCCTTAGGAGTTCGTCAGCAAGGCCATTCAGGAGCTACAGGAGTCAAGAGTCACGAAAGGCGTCCGCCGCCTGCCAGCAGTGGATCCCCATCCAGGCGAGGATGGTGGGCTGCACGTCTGCATCGACATACCAGGGCTCAACCGAGTCGCCTCTCTGGAGCGCCTCTGGCCCTCGCGAGTGGGACGCTGCGGAGGCCCACCCCACAGCTACGTTCGCATGCCTTACGGCCTGCCGAACATGGCTGGCACGTACCAGCGCCTCATGAGGGGCATCACGGAGGCACGAGAGGCAGGGTGTTCCGCAGCCTTGGCAGGGATGGAGATGGCCCGTGAGGAGCCGCCCGCGCCTCCGGAGCCTCGCGAGGCCCCTGGGCCTGGGGGCTCGTGAGGATCGGCTCCCGCAGCCCACCGAGCCTGCTACATCAACGCTCCTTCATCCTCAACATCATCAGGTGACGTCTTTCGAGTTTTGTTTCCAGCTGGGAGCGCCCCCCCAGGGCTACATTATTCCCAGGCCGCGTGGGTCCGTCCCTGCGGCGTGTATCCCTTTTTATTCCATGTTGTTATCTTACCCTGTTGGGGGCGCCCCTCGGGCTGCATGACCCCCCAAGTCGCTCGGGCCTGACCCAGTGATGTTCGCATTCCCAGCATCTATTTGAACGAATCCACTCCTTCACGGCTAATGTGTTTTACCTAGTTGCCTGCTCAGCTGACGCCAACTAACGGAGCTGCTCCCAAACGGCACGACGCTTGCGCATGGGTCCGTCCCTGCAACACCGACAAACCTGGATGGCTGAGCTCTGGCCGCGGCAGCCCTGCATAGCGTCACCTCGTCAAGCCTTCAGTGCCTCACTACCCCTCGGAAGCAACCAACGGCTGACTGTTAATTGTCATGGCAACCCCTTGTTTTGTCTATGGTGGACCTGCAGGACCTCCTGAAGGAGCTGCATCAGGCGAGGCCCTTGCGGTGTCTCCTTCGCTCTCGCCCGCGCAAACCACTTGCACGTTAAAGGGGGGGTGCCTGAGCATCGCGACTCAGGGCTCCTACTGGCTCTCCAGCCCTCACCCTCTGGCCTTGACCACGGCATCGCGACCTGGCATACCAGCGACGACTGAGACTCGCTCGAGGGCCGGGACCCGAGGACGTAGAGCAGAAAGGGGAGCAAAGGCAAGAGGGGAGAGACACCGAGGACCTCGGCAAGAAACCTCGCACGTGCCGATGCAAGGACCCGGCGACACACCAGAGAGAGGCCCCTGATCCTCGAGATAATTCATCACCCGGAAGCACCAGCTGCCGTGGCACCATCCCCGCACCTAATGCTATCCCATGTTAGCGACGCCGCTCTCCTTTCTCACCAAACGACGGCTGCTTGGGCGCCAAAGGGAACCTCCTGAGCATCGTGACTCAGGGGCTCTTACCGGACTCCGGGTCGCTCACCTCCTGGCCTTGACCACGGCATCGCAACCTGGCATACCAGCGACAGCTGAAGCCACCTTGGGACTAGGACCTGTCGGCGCAGACCACCAAGCCCTCGTGAGGCTCGAAAGGGAGGACTGAGCTAAGACGGAATGAGTAACTCGCGCAATCCTACGACAGGGGTTATATTAACCAAATAGGATCACAGGCACCTTACAAGCCCCCACAGGGCGCGTTTTTGATTCCTGGCAGGGAACAGATCCTAAAGGGACACAAACTACGCGTGACCCCGCAAAAGACGCCATCATCAACAATGGGCCGTCGAGCACCGACGCCAACCCCATCCAGATCAGAGTCGGCGGCTGCCTGACGAGCCCACCCTGCTCCAGGAGCAGCGCCGGCTCGGGGGCTCGTAGCTATTGTTTCTCGTCTCCGGAGTCGCGAAGAGCACACCGGAGTCGCTGGAACCTCCGACGCCTCCACCACCCGAGGAGCCGCCAAGGGGGCGGTTGGCGGGCCCAGTCCTCATCGCGGCAGGGTCCTGGCCACCTTCCCCAGGGCAACACTCCAGTTGGCGCCCGCTCGCATCGAAGACCTTGAGGAGCATCACCGAAGCACCGTCGTAATCCAAGTGGACCGCGAAGATGCCCCTTACCCTGCAAACCCAGACTATCTCTCTCCAGCCCTGAGTCATGTAGACCTCGCCCGGGGCAACGACCGCGACCTCTGCCTCGGTCGCTAGGGTGCTGCAGCCGGCGTGCTACAGCCAGAGCTCCAGGGGCTCCCCCTGCGAGATGATGGAGGCGAAGAAGGGAGGAAGGCGGATCCAAGACTGAAGAGGAATGGCGACATGGAGCACGAACTCTTGGGAGGAGCCCTCGGTGTGGACCCCAGGGGGGACGACCCACACCTTCGTGACCCGCCGGCGCCGACAGCGGCGCCGCCCGCGGCGGTCAGCATCAGCTCCTTCAGGGCCCTCGACGTGGGCGTACAATGGAAGCGGGAACCCTGGCGGTGCCCGCTCGCACAAAGGCCTCGACACCACCTGAAGGACCCCCTCGTCCGAGCCACGGGGGGCGAGCCGTTTCTTCGGCGGGAGTGGGTCTGGTTCCTCTCGGGGAGCCTTTCCCTTTTATGCCGTCGAGAACCGGTGGATCGGAGCCATCGCAGCAAGACGGAGCAAGGATCGGGAAGAAGGAGAAGCAAGGAGGGATGGACTGGAAGGGCACGCACTGTTCCGTACTTATGGCCGGAGAAGGCCAACCGCCTACCTCCACGATCGCAGGTAATCATGACCCACTTTGCATGCAGGGACTTGTCCAATCCATGCAGTTGCCGAGGCGCCATGGGGAAGTGGAGGCGCCCACGTCCAATCAGCCGCCACGCGGCGCCCAAGGCCGCAGGCTGTTAGGGCCCGCGATGCTTCGCCCTTGCCCTTCCGCCTCCCTGCACGGCCAAGTCCGAGTGCGCCTTGGGCCCGGGGGCTACTGTCGGTGTTCTGGGAACGGGGGTCCCCAGACTTGCCTGCCTGCAGCCTGCAGCATGGCTCAAAGGGGGGCTCAGCGCGACCCATCTCACCAACACAAACCCAAGACCCTCGCGAGGGGCCAAGCCTCGCGGGGCGGACGATGCGGAGCTTCCTCAGGCGTGGCCTCGTCAGGCTGGCTCACAAGGGGGCGGAGAGATCAAGGCGGGGTACCTCACGAGGTGCCCGTGAGGCAAGCCATGACGACCGGGGGCGCCAGGCGGGTGCCAGCCCACGCAGTGTCCTCCCTTCCTCTTTGGTGCAAAGGGGTCAAGCGCAGCCGCGGAGTACCGAGGCATCAGGCAAAGGTTGCCATTTCGGTGCAACGATACCAAGACCAGGAGGACTACGAGATGGAGGTCACCGTGGAGCCCAAGACGGCGTCATCACCAGAGCTTTGCGCAGGCGAAGACTACTTTTGTCAGGATAGTTGATACTAGTTGTCCCCCTTCAAATTAGCCCGCCATTGTTGGCTCCCTTCCCGCTCGATATTTGGGAAGAGGACCAGGGCCTCTATAAATAGGACCATCCACCCACAGAGCCAAGGGGGCGGGGGCCGAGGTTTTGGAAGGATAGAGAAGATCAGAGAGAGAGAGAGAGAAAGGTGACTGAGCTCCTCCCAGCAGTTCATCGCCCCAGCCAAGAACAGACACTCGCGAGGCTGTTCTTCCTTGTATTGTTCTTCATCTTCAGCCCAAGAGGCAATCCACCACACCACACACTGGAGTAGGGTATTACACCACAATGGTGACCCGAACCAGTATAAACCCTGTGTCTCTTGTGTTGTTCTTTCCTTAGTTTAGATCCTAGCAAGGCGGAGGGGAGCAGGCAGGTAGGAGGCGAAATCTCCGTGCGCACCCCAGTGTTCGAACCTCAAGGGTCTGCCGGAACCCGAAATCCAACATCATCGAACACCTCCCCCACAGTTGGCGTCTTGGTGCTCGCCGTTCCTGGGAGGTGGCCAAACAGGTCGTCGCCCACCTTCAAATTCTTGCTCGACCAGAGGCAGCCGAGGAGGAAGGTTGATCGTCGACCAACCCCTCCCCGACAGGCCCCTTGCCGGCCTCCCCGGCAGGCCCCTTGGCGGCCTCTTTAGTGGTGGTCTTGGCGGCCTCCTCGGCGGCAATCTTGTTGGCCTTGTCCTCGACGTCCCTGGCAACCTCCTCGATGATGGTGTCGATATCCTCCTAGGCCGCCGAGGAAGGGCCTGGATACCAAGAAGGGGAATGAGACGGAGACAAGACCAAGATTCAAAAAGAAGGAGAAGGAACAGGGATGAGAAGCAAACCACTTACCCGCACCAGGTTGGGAAGAAGTGGTGCCTTCCCCGCCAACGTTCGTTGCTGGGACGGAACCACCGGCACCCAATCTCGCTTCCTCCTCCTCCATATGTATGGGCTCGGTGGTCGATGCCCTTGCCGGGGATGCCCCTCTGGGCGGCGTAGTCGAGGGGGGCGGCGTGTTGGGGGTGGCCCTCGGCGGCTCCTCCTACTGCCGTTCTCCTCCTAGAGACCTGGCAAGTTCAGCATCAAAGATTCACACCCCAAGGCTCAAGTGAAGGAGTGAGTGGCGGACTCACGCTGGGGGCTGAAGCGAGGGTTGCATCGGGGGCTGCTGTCCGGGCTGCTCTCCACCAACAGCGGCATATGCGGAGTACCCGCCGGGGGCTTGCCGCCCGCTGAGGCCTTGGCCCTCTTCGCCACCCTCTGCGCCAGAGCCTCCGTGTCCCTGTGAAAATGACACCAAATCAAAGGAAGATAACACATGTGTAAGGTCAGGAAGTGATGGGGGGCAGAATACTTACTCATCCTCCACCTCCTCCTCCGCTAGCTTCCTCTTCCTTGCCGGGCTGAAGGACCCAAGGTCGAACTCGACCTCCAGGGTGCCGTCTGAAGGAGGAGGAGAAGGGGACGGGGTCCGGTGCCGCTTGGACGAGGAAGAAGCCGTTGCTATCCTCTTCGCCACCGCGGCCTTCACTGTCGGATTTCGGGTTCTGGCAGACCCTTGAGGTTTGAACACTGGGGTGCGCGCGGAGATTTCACCTTCTACCTACCTGCACCCCTCCGCCTCGCTAAGATCTAAGCTATGGAAAGAACATCACAAGAGACACAGGGTTTATACTGGTTCGGGCCACTATTGTGGTGTAATACCCTACTCCAGTGTGTGGTGTGGTGGATTGCCTCTTGGGCTGATGATGATGAGCAATTCAAGGAAGAACAGCCTCGCGAGGGTCTGTTCTTGGCTGGGGGGATGAACTGCTAGGAGGAGTTCAGTCACCCTTCTCTCTCTCTCTCTTCGCGATTCTCTCTCTGATTTCGATCCGATCTCCGATCTCCGATCTCCCTTCTTGATTGCCATCCCTGTACCCTGTGGGTGGCTAGTACTATTTATAGGCAAAGGCCCTGGGCCTCTTCCCAAATATTGAGCGGGAAGGGCGCCAACAATTGGCCATTGTGAAGGGGAACATCTGGTACACTTATCCTGACTAAAGTTGGTCCTCGCCTGCCAAAGGCTCTGGTGGTGACGCTGGCTTGGGCTCCACAATGACTTCCTCCCTTCGGTTGGACTGGTCTTGGTCTCGTTGCACCGAAACGGGTGCCTTTGCTTGATGCTCTCGCCTGCGCTTGCTCCCTTTGCACCAAAGAGGAAAGGAGGACACTGCGCGGCTGGCGCCCGCCTGGCGCCTTTGGTCATCATGGCTTGCGTCATGGGCACCTCGTGAGGTACCCCGCCTTGATCTCTCCGCCTCCTCGCAAGCCAGCCTGATGAGGCTGTGCCTGAGGAAGCTCCGTGTCGTCCGCCCCGCGAGGCTTGGCCCCTCGCGAGGGTCTTGGGTCTGTGTTGATGAAGATGGGTCGTGCTGGGCCCCTCCTCGAGCCACGCCGTAGGCCGCAGGCAGGCAAGTCTTGGGACCCCCATTCCCAGAACGCCGACATTCACCACCTTCTTCTCCGCCGCGGCCTTCATCGCCCTCGTCTCGCGCACATGCTATCCCTGGGCCGGCTGCCGCTATGTGATCCTGCCGGGTCGGACCAGCTCGACAGAGGAAGCCCCCCAAAGGATGCGCCGCCTCCCCATGGCTGGGGATCGTTCACCTTGACCTCCTTTTCGGACAACTCGTCGCCCACGTCTTCCACGAGGGGAGCCTCATCGCCGGCGCCGCTGGCCTTCCTGGCAAACTCCGCCCACTGGGCGTGCTCCCTCTCCTCCGCGGCTGTGTCGGCCTTATCCTGCACACCGCTAGTGCTGCCTGCCTCCCTAGCGAGCGCCGCCTCCGCTGCCCTAGCGGCGATGTAGTCCAGCTCCACCTTGGTGGTGTCCTGGATGAGCAGCGGCTCGTCATGGACATAAGCCTCCGACAATGTGTCGAAGAACTCCTGCACCCTCTCCACTGGCAGCTCGGCCCAGGCCGGGTCAAGGCCGTGTGCGTTGAAGTCCGGCATCATCGCAATGAAGTCGGACTGGCCAGAGTTGTTGCCCAGTGGGACCACTCCCGCCGGCAACCCAAACAGAGGCCCCTTGATGGCCTTGCCGGCCTTCGTGGCCCTGCCAGTCCTCTTAGCCCTGCCGTCGCTGCCCACGTCGAGATGAAAGAGCCTTTGACAAAAATGGGCATGCCCCATCACCGTGAAGTTGTGCTTCAGGCCAGGGCGGAGCCTCTTGACGTCGGCCACATTCCTGAAGTCCCAGGCCGGCCTCCCCTTGTTGTGCAACGGGGCGATTCGACGATGGATGAAGTCCGCCCCAATCATCTCAAGGGTGTGCCCGGCCACGGTGAGGCGATGGATCCTGGTGGCGGCGACCGAGAGCTTCTTGTCATTGGCATTGAGGTCGCTCCAGTCCGCGCGGCGGGTCGGTGGGCTCTAACGAACCAACTCCCGCGGGTCCTCCTCCTCGATCCAGCACCACCGGACCCGCCACTCCTCCCACCTCTCCTTCTGGGCACCCTCCGGGTACGTGCCTTTCTCCTAGGTCCTCGGGATCTAGGCGATACTCCCAGAGATGGCGCCTCCTGATTGGAGGCGAGGAGAGAAGTAGTGGCGGAAGAGCGCCGTGTTAGGTAGCACCCCGGCAAAGCCCTCGCAGAGGTTGGTGAAGAGAGCCATACACGCCACTGCATTCAGCGTGAGATCCAAAAGATGGAAGCCATAGGTGTGCATGACGTCGTTGAAGAAGTCAGAGAAAGGGGGCAGAGCCTACAAGAGAGGGAATCGACAAAGAAGGGGTACTGATTTGGGCCCTCCTCGGCAAAATCGGCGGGGATGACGCGTGTGGCAGGGTGCCCCGTCGTCTTCCTCCCCCACAGGGGCAAGAAGAAGTTCTTGAGGTGCACCGCGTCGATAGTCGACGGGAAGTAGGCGAGCTGCGTCTGCCATAACGCCGACTCGCTCTTCAACACCACTTTCTCCCCGGCATCCTTGGCCGCTCCCTTGCCCCTGCTAGTTTTGGGCACCATGGCAGCTGGGAGGGGGCGAAGGATCAAGAGAAATGGGGGCACAGTGGTAGTGAGCATAGGCGAGAACTTCGAATCTTTCGCCTGAGGAAGAAGAGAGGAACGGCGGTTCCGAGATTGGAAGAGGTGCAGAGGGTAAATGCGAATCGCGCTTGCGGTTTTTACCTTTTTTATGGGGATGGCACGGGCCGCCTCTTTACCATTTACCATGATGTGACGCATGAGGGCAGCAACCGCCCCATGCATGAGCCCCACGTCATGCACGACCCCCACGTCGTGCATTCAACGCGGGTCATGGGGATGTGCGACGGGCGAGGGAGTTACAGCAGTACAACTCGGCCCCTTATGCCCACGCACCATTTTGGGCCTAGCCCAACAACGCGTCGCGCTTATGTTTGGCCCAGACCCGGGGGCTCCTGTCGGTGCACAAAAGGAGGGGGTCCTATTTTGTACCCCTCTACTTGTGCGGGCAGTTGGAGCCGCGCTTGCGGCCACACCTAGCGGGGAAGAGAAAGGAAGCAAAGCCACAAGACAACCAGAACAACACCAAGCCAGAAACATGAAGAGTAGAGGGGCGAGGTGGACTCCCCGGGCAAGGCCCTTGCCGAGGCGGCCTTCGCAGCCCCGGCAAGAACCTTGCCGGGGCAACTTGCCCGACACCAGCAGAGCCCCCCCTTGAGCCCAAGAGTTCCAACACCATCAACCACTTTGGAACGGAGGCTCGGGAGGCACCTCCAAGGTGGCATGCAAATCTTTGTGGAGACCAGAAGCACACAAGACTAGATGATGAACAGAAGACGACAATCCTCGGCAAGATCCTTGCCAAGGATACCCACGAGACCCCCGGCAAGACCCTTGCCGGGGACTGATAACACACAAGTATAGGGGATCAATTGTAACCTCTTTCGATAAGTAAGAGTGTCGAACCCAATGAGGAGCTAAAGGTAGAACAAATATTCCCTCAAGTTCTATCGACCACCGATACAACTCTATGCACGCTTAACATTCGCTTTACATAGAACAAGTATGAAACTAGAAGTACTTTGTAGGTGTTATTGGATAGGTTTGCAAGATAATAAAGAGTGCATAAATAAAAAGTAGGGGTTGTTTAGATGAAGAAACAACTAAGTTAGTTTTAATAGAGAGCTTGTTGTCACACAAGAAAGTTATTTGTCCCTAGGCAATCGATAACTAGACCGGTAATCACTATTGCAATGAGGGAGAGGCATAAGCTAACATACTTTCTCTTCTTGGATCATATGCACTTATGATTGGAACTCTAGCAAGCATCCACAACTACTAAAGATCATTAAGGTAAAACCCAACCATAGCATTATAAGGCATCAAGTCCTCTTTACTCCCATACGCAAACAACCTACTTACTCGGGTCTGTGCTTTTTTCACTCACGCCACCCACCATAAGCAGATCATGAACATATTGCAAACCCTACAACAGGGATCCCTCATGCTTGCGCGACACAGAGAGCACAATAGGACAGCACCAATAATAAAACATGCAACTCAAACCAATCACGATCATCAATTAACCCATAGGACAAAATAGATCTACTCAAACATCATAGGATAGCCATACATCATTGGGAAATAATATATAGCATTGAGCACCATGTTTAAGTAGAGATTACAGTGGGTAAAAGAGGGGTTACACCACTGCATGGAGGGGGGAAGAGTTGGTGATGATGGCGGTGAAGTTGTTGGTGTAGATTGTGGTGATGATGATGGCCCCGGCGGCGTTCCGGCACCATCAGAAGAGAGGGGGAGAGAGCCCCCCTTCTTCTTCTTCTTCCTTGACCTTCTCCCTAGATGGGAGAAGGGTTTTCCCTCTGGTCCATGGCCTCCATGGCGGAAGAGGGGCGAGAGCCCCTCCAAGATTGGATCTGTCTCTCTGTCTCTCTTTGTTTCTGTGTTCTAGATTCTGCCCTTTCACCGTTTCTTATATTCCCGGAGATCCGTAACTCCGATTGGGCTAAACTTTGCACACGATTTTTATCCGGATATTAGCTTTCTTTCGGCGAAAGAAGGTCACCAACCGCCTTACAGGGTGGCCATAAGGGCCAGGGGCGCGCCCCCTGCCTTGTGGGCCCCTCGAGCATCGTCTCGCGTTGATTTCAGTTCCCAAAATTCACATATATTCCAAAAAAAATCTCCATCAGTTTTTATCCCGTTTGGACTCCGTTTGATATGGATTTTCTGCAAAACAAAAACATGCAACAAATAGGAACTGGCACTGGGCACTTGATCAATATGTTAGTCCCAAAAATAGTATAAAAAGTTGCCAAAAGTATAAGAAAGTTGTATAATATTGGCATGGAACAATCAAAAATTATAGATACGACGGAGACGTATCAGCATCCCCAAGCTTAATTCTTGCTCGTCCTCGAGTAGGTAAATGATAAAAAAGATAATTTTTGATGTGGAATGCTACCTAGCATAATCTTGATCATGTAATCTAATCATGGCATGAATATTATGACACGCTTGATTCAAAGCAATAGTCTATCATTGAACACTAAGACAATAATACTTCAAGCATACTAATAAAGCAATCATGTCTTTTCAGAATAACATGGCCAAACAATGTTATCCCTACAAAATCATATAGTCTGGCTATGCTCCATCTTCACCACACAAAATATTCAAATCATGCACAACCCCGATGACAAGCCAAGCAATTGTTTCATACTTTTGATGTTCTCAAACCTTTTCAACTTTCACGCAATACATGAGCATGAGCCATGGATATAGCACTATAGGTGGAATAGAATATGATGATGGAGGTTGTGTGGAGAAGACAAAAAGGAAGAAAGTCTCACATCGATGCAGCTAATCAATGGGCTATGGAGATGCCCATCAATTGATGTCAATGTGAGGAGTAGGGATTTCCATGCAACAAATTCACTAAGAGCTATAAGTGTATGAAAGCTCAAACTGGAAACTAAGTGGGTGTGCATCTAACTTGCTTGCTCATGAAGACCTAGGGCATTTGAGGAAGCCCATCGTTGGAATATACAAGCCAAATTCTATAATGAAAATTCCCACTAGTATATGAAAGTGATAACTCGAGAGACTCTCTATATGAAGAACATGATGCTACTCTGAAGCACAAGTGTGGTAAAAGGATAGTAACATTGTCCCTTCTCTTTTTTTTCTCTTTTTAGGCTTCTTTGGCCTCTATGTTTTGGGGGGGGGGCTTCTTTGGCCACTTTTATTTTGATCATGGGACAATGTTCTAATAATGATAATCATCACACTTTTATTTACTTACAACTCAATATTACAACTCGATACTAGAACAAAGATATGACTCTATATGAATGCCTCCGGCGGTGTACCGGGATGTGCAATGATCTAGCGTAGCAATGACATCAAAAAACGGACAAGCCATGAAAACATCATGCTAGCTATCTTACGATCATGCAAAGCAATATGACAATGAATGATCAAGTCATGTATATGATGATGATGGAAGTTGCATGGCAATATATCTCGGAATGGCTATGAAAATGCCATGATAGGTAGGTACGGTGGCTGTTTTGAGGAAGATATAAGGAGGCTTATGTGTGATAGAGCGTATCATATCATGGGGTTTGGATGCACCGGCGAAGTTTGCACCAACTCTCGAGGTGAGAAAGGGCAATGCTCGGTACCGAAGAGGCTAGCAATGATGGAAGGGTGACAGTGCGTATAATCCATGGACTCAACATTAGTCATAAAGAACTCACATACTTATTGCAAAAATCTATTAGTCATTGAAACAAAGTAGTACGCGCATGCTCCTAGGGGGATAGATTGGTAGGAAAATACCATCGCTCGTCCCCGACTGCCACTCATAAGGAAGACAATTAATAAATACCTCATGCTCCCACTTCGTTACATAACGGTTCAACATACGTGCATGCTACAGGAATCACAAACTTCAACACAAGTATTTCTACAATCCACAACTACCCACTAGCATGACTCTAATATCACCATCTTTATATCGCAAAACTATTGCAAGGAATCAAACATATCATATTCAGTGATCTACAAGTTTTATGTAGGATTTTATGACTAACCATGTGAATGACCAATTCATGTCATCTCTCTAAATAGATATAAGTGAAGCAAGAGAGTTTAATTCTTTCTAAAAAAGATATGCCCACGCTCTAACAAATATAAGAGAAGCAAAAGAGCATTCTACAAATGGCGGTTTTCTATGTGAAGAGAAACATGCAATCAAACTTTAAAAGATAAAAGTGAAGCACATGAAGCATTCTATAAAGCCATACTCAAAATATATAAGTGAAGTGCAAAGAGCATTCTATAAACCAACCATGGACTATCTCATAACAGCATGGTGCATCAAATAAAAGTGAAAACTAAATGCAAAAGACGCTCCAAGATTTACGCATATCATGTGACGAATAAAAATATAGCTCCAAGTAAAATTACCGATGATTGTTAGAAGAAAGAGGTGATGCCTTCCGGGGCATCCCCAAGCTTGGTTGCTTGGGAGTCCTTGAGTATTTCCTTGGGGTGCCTCGGGCATCCCCAATCTTAGGCTCTTTCCACTCCTTATTCCTTCATCCATCGTGATCTCTCCCCAAACTTGAAAACTTCAATCACACAAAACTTAACAAAAAGTTTGGTAAGATCCGTTAGTATAATATAGCAAATCACTACTCTAAGTACTACTGCAAACCAATTCATATTTTGTTTTTGCATTTTAGCTACTGTAATATAACTTTTTCATGGATTAATCCACTGATAGAAATTGATAGTTTCATCAAAACAAGCAAACTATGCATCAAAAACAGAATCTGTCTTAAACAGGACAATCTATAGTAATATGAACATTCACCATACTTATGGTACTCCAAAAATTATTAAATAATTAGGAAAAATAAACAATTTGTATAGAAATACAGTGCAAAAAGTTTCAGATCCGTTTGACGTTCATAAAAAATGTAAAATCGCACACTACAACCAAAGTTTCTGTTTTGCACCGCACAAACCAACAAACAATGTAAACATCCTAAAGGCAAATCTTGGCACATTATTTTTATAATACAATGGAATTGTACAAGGGGATATTTATTTTTTCTGAAAAGTTTTTGTAATCAAGATTCACAAAGCTTCCATGAGTATGAACAAAGTTCAAGGAGCTCCCCCACTTCAACAATGCTTGTCTCTCTCACTTTCACTTTCCTTTTTTGAAATGTTTTGGGTTCCCCTCTTTATTTTTTTGTTTTTAAACTATATAAAAGCACTCAACATAAATAAACGACTCTCTAAAACTTCTGGGTTGTCTCCCTGGCAGCGCTTTCTTTAAAGCCATTAAGCTAGGCATAAGGTGCTCAAGTAATGAATCCACCCGGATCCCAAGGTATATCAAAGCCAATTTTAATTAACAATGATTTGTAATTTAGTAGTGAGCACAAAGCAACATATATCACGTAATGATGAAGTCTAACTCTCTTCCAATGCATCGGCATGTCATAAAAGAACAATTCATGCACACATAGTAAAGGCCAATGCATAGTATAAACAGTTTCTTGCAATTTTATCATATTGGAAACATGGAGAGGAGGAGATGTAGTTTATCTCTCATAATAATTACAAGTAGGAGCAGCAAGCACATGCATACTATATCTATCAAAATCATCATGTGTAGTAGTGAAACGCAACCCATCAATATAATCCTTAATAAGGGCAAACTTCTCCGATATAGTGTAGTCAGGAGAATTCAAATAGATAATAGGATTATCATGCGTGGGTGCAATAGCAACAATTTCATGTTTAACATAAGGAACTATAGCAAGTTCATCTCCATAAGCATACTTCATATTGGCATCTTGGCCACAAGTATAGCAAGCATCATCGGGATATTTTAAAAGAATCAACAGGATCATAACAATCATAATAGCATTCATCCTTCGGTAAGAACGAAGGGACATTAAATAATGTATGAGTTGGAGAGTTACTCTCATTAGAAGGTGGGCACGTGTAGCTAATCCGATCTTCCTCCTTTTGTTGTTCGCTCTCCTCATTATCTTTTTCATCCAATGAGCTCACAGTCTCATCAATTTCTTCTTCCATAGACACCTGCAAAATATTAGTCTCTTCTTGGACAGCAGAGACTCTCTCAATAAAATCATCAATATCGGAATTGAATTCATAATTCTCATAGCAATATCTAAGTATAGCAAAATTTTCAGGTCTGTAAACAGCATCATCAAGATTTTCACACTCTTTAAACAAAGATTCAATTTCATAAGCACCCATAAAAGCAATGAATTCTTCTATTCGTTACACATCATAGTAATCATATATACCATTAGCATATGAAGCTAAAGTTTCATTATCATTAAATTCGCATGAAAAGGCAAGGTGTGGAGCCTTCATCCTAGAGCAACAAGTATAATCATATCTCAAGCATAGTTGCCGAGCATATCAATGCAACATATAAATTTGATCCCATAATAGTTTCCCTTTTGAGTCAAGCAATAATCCCTAAAGTATTCACTTTGATCCAACATGTCTCCCATAACATAATTGAATGGGTTTTCTCAGGATTATCAAAGTAGTACAAAATCTCTTTCACATAATGAGCATCGAGGTTTTAGGAGGTTCCCCATCTCCATAAGTAGCAAGTAAACCTAATTTTTTTGGTATTTCGTGTTCCATATCCATAACTAAAGATAGAGAACAACTTAGAACAACAAATAAAAATTACTTAGTGTTGGTGTACAAAAGTAGGGGCTCTTCTTTTGACCCCTTTACTTGTGCACGGGCAGTCAGAGCCGCGCGCCACGGCCACACTTTGCAGGGCAGAGGAGGGAAGCCGTAGAGAAGCGGAAGCATGAGACAACCAAGGCAACACCAAGACCAGAAGCGCAGGAGACCAAGAGGGTGAGGTGGACTCCCTTGGCAAGATCCTTGCCGAGGCAGCCTCCACAGCCCCGGCAAGAGCCTTGCCGGGGCAACTTGCCCTATGCCAGCGGAGCAAGCCACCCTTGAGCCCACAGGCTCCAACCCAACCAACTACATTGGAACCAAGTCTCGGGAGGTGCCTGATACGTCTCCAACGTATCTATAATTTTTGATTGCTCCATGCTACTTTATCTACTGTTTTGGACTATATTGGGCTTTATTTTCCACTTTTATATTATTTTTGGGACTAACCTATTAATCGGAGGCCCAGCCCAGAATTGCTGTTTTTTTTCCTATTTCAGTATTTCGAGGAAACAGAATATCAAACGGAGTCCAAACGGAATGGAACCTTCGGGAACGTGATCTTCTCACCGAACGTGATCCAGGAGACTTGGACCCTACTCCAAGAAGTTTCCGGGGAGGTCACGAGGGTGGAGGGCGCCCCCCCCTCGGCGTGCCCCCCTGCCTCATGGGCCCCTCGGAGCTCCACCGACGTGCTCCTTCCTCCTATATATACCTACATACCCCCATTAGACCAGAGAAGGAGCCAAAAACCTAATTCCATCACTGCAACTTCTTGTATCCACGAGATCCCATCTCGGGGCCTGTTCCGGAGCTCCGCCGGAGAGGGCATCCATCACGGAGGGCTTCTACATCAACACCATAGCCCTTCCGATGAAGTGTGAGTAGTTTACTTCAGACCTTCGGGTCCATAGCTAGTAGCTAGATGGCTTCTTCTCTCTTTTTGGATCTCAATACAATGTTCTCCCCCTCTCTCATGGAGATCTATTCGATGTAATCTTCTTTTTGCGGTGTGTTTGTTGAGACCGATGAATTGTGGGTTTATGGTCCAACTTATCTATGAATAATATTTGAATCTTCTCTGAATTATTTTATGTATGATTGAGTTATCTCTGCAAGTCTCTTCGAATTATCCGTTTGGTTTGGCCAACTAGATTGGTAGTTCTTGCAATGGGAGAAGTGCTTAGCTTTGGGTTGAATCTTGCGGTGTCCTTACTCAGTGACAGAAAGAGTTGCAAGGCACGTATTGTATTGTTGCCATCGAGGATAACAAGATGGGGTATTTATCATATTGCATGAATTTATTCCTCTACATCATGTCATCTTGCTTAAGGCGTTACTCTGTTTTTAACTTAATACTCTAGATGCATGCTGGATAGCGGTCGATGAGTGGAGTAATAGTAGTAGATGCAGGCAGGAGTCGGTCTACTTGTCACGGACGTGATGCCTATATACATGATCATACCTAGATAACCTCATAACTATGCTCAATTCTATCAATTGCTCAACAGTAATTTGTTCACCCACCATAGAATATCTATGCTCTTGAGAGAAGCCACTAGTGAAACCTATGGCCCCCGGGTCTATTCTCATCATATCAATCTCCATTACTTTATTTTACTTGTTTTGCTTTTACTTTTCACTTTGCATCTTTATACCAAAAATACCAAAAATATTATCTCTATCAGATCTCACTCTCGTAAGTGACCGTGAAGGGATTAACAACCCCTAAGCGTTGGTTGCGAGTTGCTACCATTTTGTGTAGGTACGAGGGACTTGCGCGTGACCTCCTACTGGATTGATACCTTGGTTCTCAAAAACTGAGGGAAATACTTACGCTACTGTGCTGCATCACCCCCTCCTCTTCGGGGAAAACCAGCGCTAGCTCGAGACGTAGCAAGAAGGATTTCTGGCGCCGTTGCCGGGGAGGCCTACGCCAAGTCAAGTCAAGATTTACTCTCCCGTCAATGAGCCATTTCTGGCGCCGTTGCCGGGGAGGCCTACGCCAAGTCAAGTCAAGATTTACTCTCCCATCAACGAGCCATTTCTGGCGCCGTTGCCGGGGAAGCCTACGCAAAAGTCAACATACCAAGTACCCATCACAATCTCTATCTCTCGCATTACATTATTTGCCATTTGCCTCTCGTTTTCCTCTCCCCCACTTCACCCTTGCCGTTTTATTCGCCCTCTCTTTCCCAATCTCCTCCTCCTTTTCCCTTTGCCTTTTGTTTGCTCGTGTGTTAGTTTGCTTGCTTGTCGTGATGGCCCAAGATGCTACCAAATTGTGTGACTTCACCAATACCAATAACAATGATTTCCTTAGCACTCCGATTGCTCCTCTTGCCAATACTGAATCTTGTGAAATCAATACTGCTTTGTTGAATCTTGTTATGAAAGATCAATTCGCCGGCCTTCCTAGTGAAGATGCCGCTACTCATCTAAATGGCTTTGTTGATTTATGTGATATGCAAAAGAAAAAGGTTGTCGATAATGATGTCGTTAAATTGAAGCTATTTCCTTTTTTGCTTAGAGATCGTGCTAAAGTGTGGTTTTCATCTTTGCCTAAAAATAGTATTGATTCTTGGAACAAGTGCAAAGATGCTTTTATCTCTAAGTATTTTCTTCCCGCTAAGATTATCTCTCTTAGGAATGATATTATGAATTTTAAGCAACTTGATCATGAACTTGTTGCACAAGCTTGGGAGAGAATGAAATTAATGCTACGTAATTGTCCTACTCATGGTTTGAACTTATGGATGATTATACAAAAATTTTATGCTGGATTGAATTTTGCTTCTTGAAATCTTTTAGATTCGGCCGCGGGAGGCACTTTTATGGAAATCACTTTAGGAGATTCTACTAAACTCCTAGATAATATTATGGTCAATTATTCTCAATGGCATACTGAAAGATCTACTAATAAAAAAGTGCATGCTATAGAAGAAATCAATGTTTTGAGTGAAAAGATGGATGAACTTAGGAATTTATTTGTTAAGAGTGTTTCTTCTGATCCCAATAGTATGCCTTTATCTACTTTGCTTGAGAATAATAATGAATCTATGGATGTGAATTTTGTTGGTAGGAATAGTTTTGGTAACAACGCGTATAGAGGGAATTTTAATTCTAGGCCTTACCCTAGTAATCCTTCTAATAATTATGGAAATTCCTACAACAACTCTTATGGAAATTTTAATAAGATGCCCTCTGAATTTGAGAGTAGTGTTAAAGAGTTTATGAATTCGCAAAAGAATTTCAATGCTTTGCTTGAAGAGAAATTGCTTAAAGTTGATGATTTGGCTAGGAACGTTGATAGAATTTCTCTTGAGGTTGATTCTTTAAAGATTAGATCTATTCCTCCTAAGCATGATATTAATGAGTCTCTCAAAGCCATGATAATTTCCATTGATGAGTGCAAAGAAAGAACCGCTAGGATGTGTGCTTACAAAGATGCCTTTATTAAAGCGTGTTCTTCTAAATCCTATGAAAATCGAGATGAAGATCTGAAAGTTATTGATGTGTCCCCTATTAAATCTTTGTTTTTCAATATGAATCTTGATGAATCTGATTATGATCTTCCCTTACCTAGAAGGCGTTCTAAGAATTCTGAGTTTTTAGATCCTGATGATGAAATTGATAAAAAAGGATTGAAAGAAATAAAAATCTAGATATTGCTAAACCCACTATTTTGGATCTCAAGGAATTCAACTATGAAAACTGCTCTTTAATTGATTGTATTTCCTTGTTGCAATCCGTGTTAAATTCTCCTCATGCTTATAGTCGAAATAAGGCCTTTACCGAACACATTGTTGACACCTTAATGCAATCCTATGAAGAAAAGCTTGAGTTGAAAGTTTATATCCCTAGAAAACTCCATGATGAGTGGGAACCTACAATTAAGATTAAAATTAAAAATTATGAGTTTCATGCTTTGTGTGATTTGGGTGCTAGTGTCTCTACTATCCCCAAAGCTTTGTGTGATTTGCTAGATTTCCGTGACTTTGATGATTGCTCTCTAAACTTGCATCTTCCGGATTCCACTATTAAAAAGACTATGGGAAGAATTAATGATGTTATTATTGTTGCAAATAGGAATTATGTGCCCGTAGATTTTATCGTTCTTGATATAGATTGCAATCCTTCATGTCCTATTATTCTTGGTAGACCTTTCCTTAGAACGATTGGTGCAATTATTGATATGAAGGAAGGGAATATTAAATTCCAATTTCCCTTAAAGAAGGGCATGGAACACTTTCCTAGAAATAAAATAAAATTACCATATGAATCTATGATGAGAGCCACTTATGGATTGCCTACCAAAGATGGCAATACCTAGATCTATCCTTGCTTTTATGCCTAGCTAGGGGCGTTAAACGATAGCGCTTGTTGGGAGGCAACCCAATTTTATTTTGTGTTTTTTCTTTTTGGTTATATTTAGGAATAAATAATCCATCTAGATTCTGTTTAGATGTGGTTTTATCTTTTAATTAGTGTTTGTGCCAAGTTAAACCTATTAGATCTTCTTGGAAGATAGTTATTTGATCTTGCTGTAATTTCCAGAATCTTTGCGCTCAGTGACCGAATTGTAAAAAATCACCAGAATGTGATAAAATAGTGATTCCAATTGCTGCTGATCAATAAACAAATTTCCCAGGTAGTCTAATTTTGGTAGAATTTTTTGTGTTCGAGAAGTTTGCGTTAGTAACAGATTACTACAGACTGTTCTGTTTTTGACAGATTCTGTTTTGCGTGTGTTGTTTGCTTATTTTGATGAATCTATGGCTAGTAAAATAGTTTATAAACCATAGAGAAGTTGGAATACAGTAGGTTTAACACCGATACAAATAAATAACAAGTTAACTACAGTATCTTAAAGTAGTCTTTTGTTTTCTTTCTCTAACGGAGCTCACGAGATTTCTATTGAGTTTTGTGTTGTGAAGTTTTCAAGTTTTGGGTGAATTCTTTTGATGGATTATGGAACAAGGAGTGGCAAGAGCCTAAGCTTGGGGATTCCCATGGCACCCCCAAGATAATCCAAGGACACCAAAAAGTCAAAGCTTGGGGATGCCCCGGAAGGCATCCCCTCTTTCGTCCACTTCCATCGGTAATTTACTTGGAGCTATATTTTTATTCACCACATGATATGTGTTTTGCTTGGAGCGTCTTGTATTATTTGTGTCTTTGCTTGTTAGTCTACCACAATCATCCTTGCTATACACACCTTTTGAGAGAGCCATGTATGAATTGAAATTTGTTAGAATACTCTATGTGCTTCACTTATATCTTTTGAGCTTGATAGTTTACTCTATGTGCTTCACTTATATCTTTTTGAGCGTGATAATTTTTGCTCTAGTGCTTCACTTAGATATTTTAGAGCATGTTGGTGGTTTGTTTTAAAGAAACTTGATCTCTCATGCTTCACTTAGATTATTTTGAGAGTCGTTAATAGCATGGTAATTTGCTTAATGTTAATATACTTGGTATTCAAGATATGTGAAACTTTCTTTTTAGTGGGTTGAATACTAAGATAAGTTTGATGCTTGATAATTGTTTTGAGATATGGAGGTGATAATATCATAGTCGTGCTAGTTGAGTAGTTGTGAATTTGAGAAATACTTGTGTTGAAGTTAGCAAGTCCCGTAGCATGCACGTATGGTTAAAGTTGTGTAACAAATTTGAAGCATGAAGTGTACCTGGCTTGTGCATCCTTATGAGTGGCGGTCGGGGACGAGCGATGGTCTTTTCCTACCAATCTATCCCCCTAGGAGCATGCGCGTAGTACTTGATTTTTGATGACTTCTAAATTTTTGCAATAAGTATATGAGTTCTTTTGACTAATGTTGAGTCCATGGATTATACGCACTTTTACCTTTCCGCCATTTGCTAGCCTCTTCGGTACCGTGCATTGCCCTTTCTCACATTGAGAGTTGGTGCAAACTTCGCCGGTGCATCCAAACCCCGTGATATGATACGCTCTTTCACACATAAACCTCCCTATATCTTCCTCAAAACAGCCACCATACCTACCTATCATGGCATTTCCATAGCCATTCCGAGATATATTGCCATGCAACTTCCACCATCATCATCATCATCATGACATGCTTTACTTTTGTCATATTGCCATTGCATGATCTTGTAGTTGACATCGTATTTGTGGCAAAGCCACCATGCATTATTTTTCATACATGTCACTCTTGATTCATTGCACCATCCCGGTACACCGCCGGAGGCATTCATATAGAGTCATATCTTGTTCTAGTATCGAGTTGTAATCATTATGTTGTAATCAATAGAAGTGTGATGATCATCATTATTAGAGCATTGCCCAATCAAAAAAAAGAGAAAGGCCAAAAAGAAAAAAAGGAAGGCCCAAAAAAGAGAAAATAAAAAGGGCAATGCTACTATCTCTTTTTCCACACTTGTGCTTCAAAGTAGCACCTTGTTCTTCATGTAGTGAGTCTCATATATTGTGCTTCAAAGTAGCACCATGATTTCATATAGTGAGTCTCATAAGTTGTCTTGTTCATACTAGTGGGAATTTTTCATTATAGAACTTGGCTTGTATATTCCAATGATGGGCTTCCTCAAAATGCCTTAGGTCTTCATGAGCAAGCAAGTTGGATGCACACCCACTAGTTTTCTTTTGTTGAGCATTCTTAGCTCTAGTGCATCCGTTGCATGGCAATCCCTACTCCTTGCATTAACATCAATTGATGGGCATCTCCATAGCTCATTGATTAGCCTCGTTGATGTGAGACTTTCTCCTTTTTGTCTTCTCCACACAATCCCCATCATCATATTCTATACCACCCATAGTGCTATGTCCATGGCTCGCGCTCATGTATTGCGTGAAGGTTGAAAAAGTTTGAGATTATTTGAGTATGAAACAATTGCTTGGCTTGTCATCGGGGGTATAGAAGTTGGGAACATCTTTGTGTGACGAAAATGAAGCATAGCCTAACTATATGATTTTGTAGGGATGAACTTCCTTTGGCCATGTTATTTTGAGATGACATAATTGTTTGATTAGTATGCTTGAAGTATTATCATTTTTATGTCAATATGAACTTTTGTCTTGAACCTTTCGGATCTGAATATTCATACCATGATTAAGAAGATTTACATTGAAATTATGCCAAAGTATCACTCCGCATCAAAAATTCTCTTTTTATCATTTACCTACTCGAGGACGAGCAGGAATTAAGCTTGGGGATGCCTGATACGTCTCCAACGTATCTATAATTTTTGATTGCTCCATGCTACTTTATCTACCGTTTTGGACTATATTGGGCTTTATTTTCCACTTTTATATTATTTTTGGGACTAACCTATTAACCGGAGGCCCAGCCCAGAATTGCTGTTTTTTGCCTATTTCAGTATTTCGAGGAAACAGAATATCAAACGGAGTCCAAACAGAATGAAACCTTCGGGAACGTGATCTTCTCACCGAACGTGATCCAGGAGACTTGGACCCTACTCCAAGAAGTTTCCGGGGAGGTCACGAGGGTGGAGGGCGCGCCCCCCCTGGGCGCGCCCCCTGCCTCGTGGGCCCCTCGGAGCTCCACCGACGTGCTCCTTCCTCCTATATATACCTACGTAACCCCATTAGACCAGAGAAGGAGCCAAAAACCTAATTCCACCGCCGCAACTTCCTGTATCCATGAGATCCCATCTTGGGGCCTGTTCCGGAGCTCCGCCGGAGAGGGCATCCATCACGGAGGGCTTCTACATCAACACCATAGCCCTTCCGATGAAGTGTGAGTAGTTTACTTCAGACCTTCGGGTCCATAGCTAGTAGCTAGATGGCTTCTTCTCTCTTTTTGGATCTCAATACAATGTTCTCCCCCTCTCTCGTGGAGATCTATTCGATGTAATCTTCTTTTTGCGGTGTGTTTGTTGAGACCGATGAATTGTGGGTTTATGATCCAACTTATCTATGAATAATATTTGAATCTTCTCTGAATTCTTTTATGTATGATTGAGTTATCTCTGCAAGTCTCTTCGAATTATCCGTTTGGTTTGGCCAACTAGATTGGTAGTTCTTGCAATGGGAGAAGTGCTTAGCTTTGGGTTGAATCTTGCGGTGTCCTTACTCAGTGACAGAAAGAGTTGCAAGGCACGTATTGTATTGTTGCCATCGAGGATAACAAGATGGGGTATTTATCATATTGCATGAACTTATTCCTCTACATCATGTAATCTTGCTTAAGGCATTACTCTGTTTTTAACTTAATACTCTAGATGCATGCTGGATAGCAGTCGATGAGTGGAGTAATAGTAGTATATGCAGGCAGGAGTCGGTCTACTTGTCACGGACGTGATGCCTATATACATGATCATACCTAGATAACCTCATAACTATGCTCAATTCTATCAATTGCTCAACAGTAATTTGTTCACCCACCGTAGAATATCTATGCTCTTGAGAGAAGCCACTAGTGAAACCTATGGCCCCCGGGTCTATTCTCATCATATCAATCTCCATTACTTTATTTTACTTGTTTTGCTTCTACTCTTCACTTTGCATCTTTATACCAAAAATACCAAAAATATTATCTCTATCAGATCTCACTCTCGTAAGTGACCGTGAAGGGATTGACAACCCCTAAGCGTTGGTTGCGAGTTGCTACCGTTTTGTGTAGGTACGAGGGAATTGTGCGTGACCTCCTACTGGATTGATACCTTTGTTCTCAAAAACTGAGGGAAATACTTACGCTACTGTGCTGCATCACCCCCTCCTCTTCGGGGAAAACCAACACTAGCTCGAGACGTAGCAGTGCCTCTGTGGTGGCATGCAAATCTTCGTCAAGATCATAAACATGTGAGATCAGATGAGGCCAGAAGACGGCGACCCTCGGCTGGATCCTAGCCGAGGGAATCCACAAGGCCCCCGGAAAGACCCTTGTTGGGGACGACTACAACGCCACGACAATACCTTTGCCAGGCCCCGGCAAGGCCGTTGCCGAGGGCATCAGCAGGGCCACTGCCAGGCTCGTGCCAGCCAAGACTCCACCACCGTCCCCAAGTAGCTGCTAGCTCAACCAGCTGGGCAGGCACCTGCATGGCGACGGGCGGCCTCTACACCAACTCGGCAAGCACCTGCGTGGTGGCATGCGACCCTTCATGAAGGCTCCACCACCGCGCCAGCCCAGCAGCCAGCCAACGTGGCGCTACGACGCCTCGTCAGCTCGGACGCGTGTCCAAGCCAGGCGTGGTGGTGACAGGTGGGACGTGCTTCCTTACTGCCCCCGATAAAGTGAGAGGGGCACGTCGGCAGCGCATTAAATGTGTTTGTCCGACGGGGCCATAGGATAGACTCATCCACTATAGACCTTCCCACGTCCTGTGTGCCACCGTGGTAACCCCTTTTCGCCTATAAAAGGAGGCCCGAGGTGTCCATGAGGGGGATTCGGCTCTTTTGGGCAAGTTGCACCCCGTAGCTAGCTCAAGAACACAAGAACACTCAAATACATCCACCAAAGAAGGACTAGGGTATTATGCATCTTCGTGGCCCGAACCTGGGTAAACGATTCGTGTGCTTCCTGTCAGACATGCTCTTTGCACAACCTCGCGCTCGCCAACCGTAGAAGGGATCCTAGTGACCCCATAGGCGTCGTTTCCACCGACATCTCTGGCGCGCCAGGTAGGGGGCGCAATTGTGAAAATCTAGTCTGGCAGTCAGCCTACAGGTTCTTCATCGTCATGGCTCCCAAGAAGAAGAAGTCCACATCGGCCGGTTCGTTGGGAGCCGGACGACCCGTACCGGTGCGGGCGAGCAGCGGGCCAGTCACGGACAGGACCCGAGGCGCGACCCGCGAGCACCAACATCGCTTTGGCAGTCAGAGCCTGGCGAGCAGCGTCGTTCGTGTGCAAGGCGACGGGCCGCACGCCGCGAAATCCAGAGACGGAGCTAGGCCCCCCTCAGGCGGCGCGGGACCCTCCGGGGGCATCGCCATACCACCCACTGGAGGCGTGGCAACCTCCAAGAAGCACACTCCGACGCACACAACACGCTCTTCCCAGGTTGTGCGTGAGGAGCAGCGTCACCACGCCAGTGACCCTGGACACCATCGTGGGGAGAGTTCTCTACGTCAGTTGCTGGATGAAGGAGGTCAGCATGCCCGCCGAACTGCTGGCGAAAATGGCACACATCCACCGGGTCATGACAGAGCTCCTTCTAACGTGGTTAGAAGTCAAAGCGCGCCACGGTCCACTCAGTTTTCGCCGCCACCCACGTCAGCAGAAGCTTTGGCGCGCGCAGCTGCTCCTCGACTTCCCCCTTGCTGCGAAGAAGCTCGACGAGTGGAGAGCCACTATCCAGAGCCTCGTCGGTGTCGCCAACAAAGACGAGCCACGACCGACGGGGCCCTCAGGCCGGCGCTCCATCGAACCACTGCACACAAGCGCTGGAGGGTCCGGAGGCACCGCGGCCACGGTGCACTCTCCTCCTCCATGCCAGCCACCGCGGATGTCGGTCCGTCATGATGACGCTTGTGATAACATTTCCATAGCATCGTCCGACCCACGGACCCACCGCGACCAACACCAGGTTCTTCGGGAGCGAGCCCATGAAGACGCTCGAACCACCATCGAGCGCCGGCGCGATACACGCCACCAGTCAAACAGGCGGGCGGGGCCTGATATGGACCACCCAGCACCGGGAGGCTCCGGCGGCCTACCTTACTAGGTGGGTTGCCTAGCCTTTGCCCGTGAGCTGCGGCAGTTCCAGTGGCCGTCCTACTACACGTTCAAGCCCGACGTCGGCAAGAAGTACAACGGCAAGACCCATCCGTCAGAGTTCCTCAGCATCTACACCATCGCGATGCAAGCCGCTGGAGCTCGTGACGACAAGGTGCTTGCCAACTGCTTCCCGTTGGCCCTGAAACCCAATGTCATGTCTTGGTTGATGCACCTGCCGGCGGATTCCATTTCTTCTTGGTCGGATCTGTGTCATGAGTTCATTGGGGCCTTCACTGGGGGCCACCAAGCTCATGGCCAGGCGAGTGATTTGCATATCATTCCCAAGAAGGAAGGTGAAAACCTGCGCAAGTACATACAGAGGTTCAGCCGAGTGCAATACAACATCCCGGATGTTCATCCTGCCGTCGTGATCAGCGCATTCCACCAGAATGTGCGTAACCGCAAGATGATGTTTGCACACGAACATGTCACGTGTACCCACGATGCCGGGGGTGATGCACCGCAGCTCACGTCGAAGGAGACCAGACCGACAGCGCGATACGCAAGACAGTCGGAGGGCGCTTTTGAAGACCCGAAACCCCGCTCACCCGGGAGGGATCCCGTCAAGGATTGCGGATGCTATGGGTTGCCCTAGGTCAATTCGCTCGCCCCTAGAGCCTCGGTACTTGCAGCTCTCAAACTCGAGGAACAGCGAAGAACGAGAGAGAAAAACGGTGGAGAGATAAAACGTAGATTGAAGAAAGTAGTATATTGATTTGTTCTATTGTGTGTTGTTTCAATCGGCCGTCACCCCTAACATATATAAGAGGTGGCTGAACTTCTCGTACAAGCAAAGGATTCATCTAGGCTTTCCTTACAAGAAAATTACATCAATTCACGTCCAGAACCTTAGTCAAATTCGGATTGGTTTTATCCAAACTTTCCAAAACTGTTCGGTTTAAACTGGCTGTACTTTGCGGGTCCTTTTTGTGGTGGCAAACGACCTCGGATGGAAACGAGCCCAAAAGAAATCTTGACCGTTTCGATGAGACGAACATCTTTCATGTTGAATAGTTTTTTTATCAGAGGTCATCTCAAGGGTCAAATCGCTCGTGCAGAACAGCTACTTATTCACGCAGCTCATCAGACACACCCACATATGTGTCTGGTTCCGGGGGTCATATTTTGCTCGCTGGAGGGTCTCGCCGTGCGGGCTCTAACTTTTGCATACGACCTCAGATTGAGACGACCTTTATATCAAAATCAATCGTTTTGACGAGAAGCACAACTTTAGTGTAGAACACTTTTCCATCCAAGATCATCTGAATAACCTTTTGAGCCCATCTTCAACTTCTCGTCGGCTTGACTATCATAGCCTCCACCCTGGCAGGCTTTCCACCCGGGTAAGCTTTCCACACCGGCAAGGTTTCTGCCCGGCAAGCCTTTACATTAGCAAGGTTTTACTGCAGCAAGGTTTCTACCCCGGCAAGGGTTCCTCCCCGACAAGGTTTCTCCCCCGGCACGATTTCACACTAGCAAGGTTTTACCCGGGCAAGGTTTCTACCCCAGCAAGGGTTCCTTCCCGGCAAGGTTTCTCCCCCGGCAAGATTTCACACCGGCAAGCTTCCACACTGGCGAGCTTTCTGCGCCGACAAGCTTTCCACCCCGGCAAGCCTTCACACCGGCAAGGTTTTCATTCAGCCGGCAAAGGCCAAATACTTTCTCACTCAGGGCCGGCCCGTGAAGTGTTGTCTCTAACTTCTGCATACGAACCCAGATTGTTGACCATCTCAAAATCTGGTGTCAACACATGCCCCCTTGTTTTTTAGCAAAGCTTGTGTGCCGAAAAATAACTTGTACTATGTTTGTCCTAAGGACAATGTCAACACTCCATCGACCATTTATTTTTCTTAGGGCGATAATTATGTATCGGCCATTGCCTATTTAGGCTTCTTGCCACAAACTCGGGTGGTATTTCTTCAAGTATTTGCCATTGAGAGCTCAAGGTAACAATGCCCCTTGCATGGATTCCACCAAATATGAATTTTCGGGAACTACTCTTGCGATCCTAAAAGGACCTTCCCAACTTGGAGACCACTTCCTGAATTTTCTATCTTTTGAACCAATCGGTAGAATCACTTTCCAAACAAGATCGCCAACTTGAAAATTCTTCAACTTGACTTTCTAATTGTAAGCTCTTGCCACCCTCAACTTGTCTCTCTCTATGGCCTCCAAAGCAACCAAATGTTTATCGGCAACTTCATCAATGTAGTCCATCATTAAGTTATAAAAGTCTACTGCCGATAAATCAATTTGTTTGGCTATTCTCAAAGCATTCAAATTTACTTCCACCGGTAAAACAACCTCTTGACCATATACTAGCTCATATGGAGTCACCTTCATAGCACCATGCCTTGAGATCCTATGTGCCCACAAAGCCTCAGACAACAACTCATGCCATCTCCTTGGATTGTCCTCAATCTTCTTCTTGATGAGTTTGACTAAAATTTTATTGCTAGACTCAGCTTGTCCATTGGCTTGAGCATAATATGGAGAGGAATTGAGCAACTTTATGTTCTGAGATTCGACAAATTCTTTGACTTGGTGTGACATAAAAGATGAGCCTTGATCTGTAGTCAGTGTTTGAGGAATGCCGAATCTATGAATAATGTACTCAGTTATGAATTTAATTACCTCCGCATGTGTCATGTTCTTGAGAATACTGCTTCAGACCATTTAGTGAAATAATCGGTTGCCACCAATACGAACCGATGCCCCTTTGAGGAAGACGGATGAATTTGTCCAATAAAGTCTAAACCCCATCCTCTGAAAGGCCACGACTTGATAATGGGATGTAACATAGCAGCAGGAGCCAACTGAAAGTCACCAAATTTTTGACAAGCTTCACACCCTTTGTAATATCTGAAGCAATCATTAATCATAGTCGGACAATAAAATCCAGCATGTCGTAGCAACCATTTCATCTTGGGAGCCGACTGATGAGTGCCACAAATACCTTCATGGACCTCCCCCATAGCAACTCTCGCTTGGTCCTCGTCCAAGCACTTTAGTAGAACATCATCAACCGTTCGGTGATAGAGACCATCATCTCTCATTGTGTATTTAAAAGCTATACACCGAACAGCCCTATCCACCCTTCTACTAGGATCACACAGATAATCAACCATGGGTTTCCTCCAGTCTTGATTTTCTCCTACATTGAATATTTCATTAGTGACCAAAATGGTGGGCTCTGGTTCGGCCTCCCCTATGTTGGAAAGACTAGACATCAGCTTTTTAGAAATATGAAACATGCCACGATCAACATGATAGACGGATTCTTTTTGTGCCAACTCATTTGCTTTCCAATTGTCATGTCTAGATATATGAGCAATGCTAAAATAATCCAAAGTAGAAATTATATCTAAACATTTATCAAGATAAACATTAAGTGATTCGTCAAAACATTGAAACTTTGGATATTTGTTGCACTACTAATAACGAATCACCATAAGCCTCAATATGTGTAACGCCTATAGCAAGTAACATCTCTAGGCTGAATAATAATGCTTCATATTCAGCCTGATTGTTTGTACAAAAATATTCTAAGCGGCATGAGGCTTCAAAAACAGCACCATGAGGAGATACGTAAATAATACCAACACCTTGGCCATTGCTACAAACTGAACCATCAAAATATAATCTCCACGGTACTAGTGAGACAAGGTTTATATCAACATCATGCTTGTTATCAATCCGATGTTCAACAATAAAATTAGCAACCTTTCATAGATTTTAGAGATTCATAAGCCAAATCATATTCAATCAAAGCATAAGCCCACTTGCCAATTCTACCACTAATAATTGGTCTATGCAACATGTATTTAATGACATCGGTCTGACAAGCTACTGTGCAAGCACTTGGCACTAAATAATGTCTCAATTTTGTGCAATCATAATATAAACATAGACATAATTTTTCAATAAATGTATACCTTGTCTCGGCGTCCAATAATCGACGGTTCAAATAAGTGATAGCATGCTCTTTTCCTTTGGTTTCTTGAGTTAGAACAACACCAATAACTCCTTCCTTTGCTGCAATGTAAAGCATGAAGGGTTCCCTATGCTTGGGTGCTTTCATCACCGGAGGAGTGCACAAATAATTCTTGATCACACTACAAAAAAATACACTTCCGTGATGATACGTGTTGTTCACAGTAGGTCGCGTTTTTTGTCATGCATGTACATCCATGACGATTTTATGACAAAATCAAGATAGCTATACCTGTGCTGTCATAGAAGTGTTCCATGACATTACCAAAATTATGATCACAGAAGTGTCCACTTCCATGACGATAAATCGCGCGTCACAGAAGTGCTTTCGTCAAGGGTGATCGACATGTGGCATCCACCGTAACGGAACGCCGTTAAGCTATCGGGTCAGGTTTAGGATCCGGTAACCCGTTAACAGCCCCGACCAATGGGAAATTTCCACATGTAAAATTCTTATTGGCCGGACGAAACACGTGTCAGCTCGTCAGTGGGTCAGATAGGCGCCTATAATATGTCGACACGTGCCACATCCCACCATTGGCCCATTTAGCTTACAAAGCCGGCCCGTTTGACTTGGCCAAAAGTTAACGGGCTGGCCCATGAAAAGCCTGTTAACAGTCTCTTCGCAAATAGCCCATTTTACGGCCCGTTAACTCACGGCCCGTTAGGCCCTAAAGGAAATCTGCCCAACAACGTCATGTGGGCCATCGAATATTACACCAGCCCATTTCACTTTTGGCCCATGTATGGCCCACGATGTCTTTCGGCCCATATGAGGCCTTTGTATCTTTTGGCCCTTGACATGCCCACGGTGACTCTAGACCATAATGAACATTAATTTTGTTTATACCCGTTAACAGCCAGTGATTTACATGGGCCGTTTCCAGCCCGTGTTAGCTTTCGGCCTATTGACGGCCCATACGTTCTTGGGCTCCTTTTCGGCCCTCGATTACTTCCGCTCCGTTACTGGCCTGTTCCCCTAATGGGCCAAATTCGGCCCATGGCAAGAGTCGGCCCATTACTGGCCTGTTACCCTCATGGGCCAAATTCAGCCCATGGCAAGAGTCGGCCCTTTTCTGGCCTGTTAACCCGTTGCGCTGTTTCCAGCCCGTCCTATATTCTGGCCCATTAACGACCCGTTATGCCTGTGACAGAATTAAGCCTTTGCTGTCCTACGTCCTGTTAACATCCTGTTACCGTGCTGGGTCGATACCAATTACGCCCGATTACGACCCATGTAGACCCATTTATCCGATGGTCCGAGGCCCACCGATTACATGCCCATTTATCGATGGCCCGTAGGAGACCCATGGATCCTACGGCCCGTATATGGCCCATGGTAGTTGCAGCCACTAGCAAACTAGGGAAAAAGAAGACTAGGAAATAAATAAGGCCGAAACTAACGCTAGGCTATTAAGGCGATTGCACAGATTACATCCACTCGGCATCAAAGATCGCCACCAGTGCAAATATAGGGAACATCCTACACTATACAAAAATGGCTTGCTGTTTTCTTCAGCCAGTGGCTGCACATTAAGAATAAATTTTGTATCACACCAAAACAAATTACAACTATATAACAAAAGGAAGGTTGGCATAAAACTTAACAGTCTAGCAGATCAATGCACCACCAGAAGTTCAGAAGCTCAGTTCATTTGACCTGACTGTTATGTTTTCATGCTGTATTGTCCGATGGAGCACCATAACCCTCGCCTTCATTTCCCCTAGGCTCCTGAACATCATAGCAAATGTCTGATAGTCTGGTTTCAAAACCATGCATATCTTGACGACATTGAGCAATGTTTCTCCTTGTTTCACAAAGGGTCTCTGTTAGGGAATGGACTTGTGTCTGGAGCATAGATACAACATTGCTTTGAGCTTGCATATCTTGATCATGAGGCAGTTTGCACGATATTGCCTTAACAACCAACCCAATATTACGCAGGAACGTGCTTTTGGCATTGTTAGTGGACAGGTACTGACCCACTGCAGCAAGAGCTGACATTGCAGTTATAGTTGCCTCGCCACCATCATAAGGTGGCGGTTCCACCATTTTTCCATAGCTCGCTGAAAAGTTGAGGTTTTACATTAGTAGTACCAGAACAGAAGATATTAGGGAGGCAGCAAAACCAAACAAAATAGCTTTGGTCTATATACAAAACTTATTCTGGTGAACCCATGTAAAATATTAGTTGTATTTTATTGCAAACTACATAATAAAACCAGGTTCCAAACATATGACCATGTAGCATCGCTAATGTATTGTCTATTTCTTCACATTGTATTGAGGGCTAAGGATAAAGAGACGAAGTTTATAATACGGTAAGCATAGTATGACATCATTCATATCACAAAACAACTGAGAACAGACAAACATGCAATTGTAACATTGTGTGGGCAAGTCTAGCACGGAACTAGATTATGAGTCAAGATCAAAGGAACACCACTCCTTTCTTTTAAACCTTGTAAGGTGCAATGATACGCTAAGACAATTGTGTATAAAATTGAAAAGAGTAATAGAGATTGGTTGCAAACCATGCAGTTCAAGGCACAAGTCAGAGTAAGTAGTAGTTAAAAGGCATGAGGATTAAGGACTTACAACAGCGGCATTGACTGGTGTAGTCATGCCCTTCTTCTTGTTGGTGTGATAGTCCTTGAAGATTTCCACATCATTTGGTTCAGGTACTTTTTGGTCCTTGCGGGCTTTCCTCTGCATTTAGAACAAGTCAATATAGATCTGATAATATGGTACAGCGAAAAGAGTGAGATAGCAGCTAATTACAAGAGCCTCGCAGTGTGCAATATAGTTACGAGATCCTGTCGTCTGTTGGAATTTCACTTTCGTACGGTTGGCCTTGTGCTTTGAACAGTTCACCTACAAGAAGATAGATTTGTGTGGCACATGCGTAAATAGGACGTCAACATGTGATCTGATCACACATATATAATATACCTGATACTTCGGATCAGACCAGTGTTTAACAAGGCCCCTCTAGTCTTCATCCGATATATTTTCCACTGGAGATGTTTGGGAAAGTTCACTGTTAGCCTTGCCTTCAAAGTGAGTTTTCCTCAAGTTATACCGATACTATCGTAGAGCAAACTTGAAAACATGGGTGCAAGATTGTCTGGTTGCATCATCTTGGCTATCCAACTTGAACCTCATCTGTTGAAAATTATGGGAGTCTCATTATCAGCAACCTAGAAAGTATGGGATAGAGCAAGACGATATTACTAGTTTCCATACATAACCACACTTATAGATAAATGGTCGAGGAAGGTGTTGAACTGGGTTTCGTCTTTGTCATTCCTGTACTGAATCCATGTTGGGAGGATATGTACATGACACCTAACAGCAACCGCTGCCTCTGATACTAACTTGGGTGACTCTGTAGCATCACGTGGCCTTTTTAAACCTGCCTCAAAACAGATCTCCATTCCTCCTCCTCTAGATTTAGTTAACCTATCGAGCATTATCCCTGATGTTTGTTTCCTCTTGCGCCTAGGTGCTAGTCCAACAACGAACATAGGAAGTGTTAGTGTACATCAAACTGCGAGACTACATATAAAGAAGCATGCAACTGCAACTTGACTCCAGCAACTACCTTGTTGCTGTTGAAGCTCACAAGGTTCATCTGATATTGCCAACTCGTCTTGTGTCAAGAGTGCTTGGGAAGTAGTGTCAGGTGGCAAGGGAGCTTGGGAACGTGCTGCTAGCTCAGTTAACGCAATAGTAAGTCGTGCAGCTGGTAGTACTGTGGTAGATGTTGCAAGAACTAGGGCTCTCTCTGCTTGTTTGGTGGCAGCTATTTGTTTCTGTTTGGCTTTTTTGCAACTCGTGTAGCATGGGATGCCGTGTTTGTAGAGTTTTCCCCTGGACTTTGACCTTCTATTGCACCATCAGTACCAGCAGAATCTGCAGGATTCATCTGCTTCTCATTCCCTGCCATTCTGTGTTTATTCCTCTTTCTCTGTGCCATGTTAAGTCAAGCCGACAAGAGAAACAAATAACGATTTAGTTCTTCAGAACAAATTGATGTGTGATGCAGACGAACTGAACTTTGATGTTAGACAACCACATGATAGGATGATGTAATATGTATGAAAAACAGGACGGAAGAGATAACCAGAACTATGATGTGTAAACTAAGAAGAAGACATTTCACCAAATTAGAAGCAATGCAATGGAAGGTAGACACCATATGAAAGATGCTACAAATATCGCTTTGCCAAGTTAACAGTGTCTCATCAAAAATGGCGTTTAAACAAATGTGAAGAAGTACAAGAAATAAATCATATGCAAGATGCAAACAACATCACACTACCATGTTAGAGGTCTCTCGTCATTAGTGCCATTGGATATTCACAGCTTATGATGTGTAAACTAAGGAGAAGGCATTTCAACAAATTAGAAGCAATGAAAGCTAGACACCATATGAAAGATGCAACGAATATCACTCTACCAAGTTAAAACTGTCTCGTCATAAGTGCCATTTCAACAAATTAGTAGTACAAGCTAGAAAAGAATGTGAGATGTAACCTATTTCACACTCCGAAGTCAAACATGTCTTATGATAAGTGATTGTTGCAGGTTACACAACAGTAGTAATTTGATGTAATAACATGGTGTGATAGACATATATTGTATGTTCTAGAAACAGGAACACGTGTCTTATTCAAGTATAATGTGTAAAGTAAGCAGATGGAATTCAAAAAAATTAGAAGCAATACAAGCTAGACATCACACATAACATGCGATCACATATAACAGTGCCAAGTTAGAGGGAGCACCGGTGATGCTGCACTAGGGGAGACGTGCTCATCACAAACACAACTTTGTTGAGTGTCTATGCATGTGTTGTCTTGGAAATCATCTTGGGAGTGTGGAGGAGTAGAAACTGTAGAGGCCCTCCGTTCGGAAGGAGCACCTTTTTCCGCTGCCTTGCTAACTTCCTTCTGCTTTATTGATTTTGAATTGTCAAGTAAAACCGACAAGAAAAAGCAATAAAATTCTCTCTTCAGAACTCATTCATGCATGATACTGACAATCACTACTTTGATGTAAGGCAAACACATGATACCAGGATGGAATATGTATGAAAAATAGGACGGCATGACATGTTCACAACTGTTTTTGTAAACTAAGCAGGAACCATTCCAGCAAATAAGAGGCAATGCAAGCTAGACACCACATGAAAGATGCAACCAATATGACTCTGCCAAGTTAAAAGCGTCCCATCATAAACGGAATTTCAACAAATTAGAAGCAGCGCATGCTATAAATCATATGAAAGATGCAACTAATATCGCACTGCATATACTAAAGGTGTATCGTCATGTTGATTGATGCGGGATACAAAAAAACAATAGTTTTATGTAAGGACATGCTTAATAGACAGATGTACTATGTACTAAATACAGGAAGGCATGTCACATTAATAGGTATAATGTATAAGCTAAGCAGAATAGCACATGCAGTTTAACTAGATTGGAAGAATTACAATCTAGACACCATATGCAACATGCAACCACATATCACGCTGCCAAGTTAGAGCAAGCACCTGCGATGCTAGTGTAGGGGAAGTGTTGTAATCAACTACAAAGCTACGTTCGCTATCTTCATCTAGCATTTCTGTTTCTTGAGAATCATGTCGGGAGGCTGACGCTGCATTCTTTAAATGAGGAGTAGTCCCCTTGCATGCCTGCCTCGTCATAAGTGATTGATGAGGGATACACAAGAACATTAGTTTGACCTAAGAACATGGTTAATACACATATGTACTAGTATGTACCAAAAACAGAAAGGCATGTCATATTCAAAGGTATAATGTGTAAGCTAAGCAGATGCAATTTAACCAAATTGGAAGCAATACAAGCTAGACATCCGGCTGGAGTGGTGAGCATGATCATCTAGGACCTGAGAGCCTGGTGGGAGGCGGCCTGCTTCGCCACCATCATAGCTTTTTAGTTGGCTTCCAGGTGATGCCTATCTTTGCTGGGCTTGTCACTGGCTCGGCCAGTGCCCTGACTAGCTATTTGTCTTCTGGTGCTCACGGGATGGTGGTTCATATAAAAAAATATCCTTCCTTATCTTACCGACTTCGTCCTTTCGAATACAAGCTAGACACCATATGGAACATGCAACCACATATGACACCACGAAGTTAAAGCAAGCACCTGGGATGGTGGTTCATTGCGAGCGAGGTCATCAACTCCAAAGCTACGTTTACCGTCTCCATCTACTGACACTGCACCCTTTATAGCGCTGTAACGTGTCTTGCCTACCCGCATACGAAGCTGGAGCGACTTCTCTCTTTTCTTTTTGGCTTCTCTCATGGCAGCAGAGTCTGAAATACCCTTGCATAAAAACACAATAGTGAGAGTAAGGGTGAAGTGTGTGCAGAACTAGTGCACTTTAAAAGTAGCAGATAGCAGGTGGCTGAAAAATAAATGACAGGAGACATATGATAGCTCTACAACATTGCATGGCAAACAAAATTAGATTCTACTCCGCATGATTTTGTAATATATGAGCACAGGAAATGCAGGTACTCCTCCAGCACACCACCACATGTGGTCATATCTAAGATAACAGTCGACTGAAAATAAATAGGTCAGTCGATTTTTTTAATGAACCATCTGATCTATAAGGAACGGGCAGATGGCCTTCGTCTACCTCCCGCCAGTCACTGTTGACAATCTTTCTCGAACCGCCAGCGACCACTGGCCCAGACCCCTGCCTCCGCCGCCCCGCCCTCCCATCGACCTCACACCACCGCCGTGCTTGGCAACGCTCCCAGGCCATCTCTTTAATCTCGACCGACCTCCAGATCGGGCGCCAGTAGCTCTCGGCCGCACACGCCCCTAAGATAAACACCAAGGCGCTGCTTCCCCGGCGTAATAGGCGTACTAGCGCCTGTTACGCCGGGGAATGCTTCCGTTAATTGGGAATCAACTGGCCAGAAATTGAAATTCAGGGGGGCAACGGACCTCTAGCTAAGGTGAAATAGTATATGAGGAGAAACCTTGTGCATCACGAGTTACTAGGAACATCTAGTATCAAGAAGAAGCGGTCAACTAGTGTCTTCTGTAGGATGAATACCGTGCAAGCAGAGACGTAAGATTTGCATGAACAAGGGAAGAGGAGTAACTTTTTCGGTTGCCGGTGTGGTCACCTCCACATGTCGCGCCGATCTTCTTCTTTTTACCGGGGAAACCAATGTTCTGGAGGGTGCATGCTTGGACGAACCCATGGCCAAATTGTTGACTGTGTTGCCATGGCCGTATGTCGGCGGAGGGGAAGCAGATCCGAGGCGGCGAAGGACGGTGTAGCAGGAACAACTCCGGTGCGGTGGAGTGTGGCGAAGTTGGAATGGCAGCAGTGAGGCGTAGGACGGCGTGGTTGAACTGGCTCGAGTACGGATGGCTCGGCCTCGGCTTCAACTACTAGCTGTGGAGGGCGTTGCGGTTGAGGTTGCGGTGGACGATGACGTCGGGGTATCGGCTCCGGTGTGATGGAGGAGGGCGGCGGTTGATGGGTGGGATCGGGTGGCGGATGGAGGATGCCGGGGTTTCGCGGCTGGTGGAGAGGTAGTTTTGGTGCCCACAGAGTACGAATGGGGAATCAGAAGGGTGGGGGGATACCATGTTTCGGTCTGGGACGCGCTTGTTTTTGGTTTTTTTGAACAGAAGAGGGGACGCGCTTGTTTGAAATTTGGGTAAAGTACAAACTTTGCCCCCCTCTTAAATTTCGGACCTACTATGGGTCGGGGGTAGGATGGTAATCCTAGGTGTCCCAAATAGTGGGTGGGAGCGATTTCGGCCGCGCGCATGTGTGCTTAGGCGGCCATTGTGTATGAATGTTTTTCGGATGCGGTTGCGTGGCGTCTAGATGAAGCTACAAACCTACCCCGGTTTAGACCTTTGGACGTCAGGCCGGTAGGTTTCACGGGTCGGAGTTATTAGAAAAGTAATTTCCTTGTACTACCAAACATTCGTCTCACGCGGTTTCGGGCGAGTAGAGGCTCTTTTGGTGCTTCGTTCCAAATTTTCAAACACAAGCATTCACGTTTGGAGTACTCTTGAACTATGAGGATTGACCTAAATAGACAACGTTATATTTGACCTTGTATGTTTGAAAACCTCATTAAATTATCCACTTCTTTTTGAAATTTTGACACTTGAAAATCCTATAACTATGATTATTTTGGAATGGAGGAGCTAAATTTGAATCTATTTTGTACACGACTACATATGCTATTATGTACAAAATCAGAGCAAAGATTGGTGCCCCCATAATTTAAGTATGGTTTACAAATGCCATGATATCAAATTCAAATAATTGAATGGACTTCATGTTGAATTCGATTTTTTAAACCACCTTAAGTTGAATTCAAATGTGTGCTAGTTCATAGGTAGCTATTTATAATGTCCATTGTGTAGCTTTCGTATGTATAATGTGCTTTACACACACAACATGAACTATACTCACGTTTATATTCGATTGCTAAAGTGATGCATTGTCTGGAGTTCAAAATACTAACTATGTGGATCAATTGTGTCGAATAATAACATAGACATGCTCAAATTCTATAGAATCTAGATGTCTGATGGATCAATGACCGCTCCTTACGTGAATTGCAAATATCATGATCCCATCCTAATATTTGGATACAATTTATGTCTTTAATCAATGTGTAGAGCAGTCTTTTACGTGTAGTTTCACTCTCCATCGGTGGTCTCTCACACATGCTCACACACTCTCTCCCGAGGTGTCTTTCTCGCACACATGCTCTAGATATAACCCTCCCACCCTCTCGTAACCATTTACAATTGTTTTCACTAACCTTTATCACGAGCACTCTTCCTCTCACAAACATACACACGCACAATCCTCATCGACCCTTTCTATATACATGGACCTGCCTATGTGTCTCATGTACACACATTATCTTTACGCATGTCTCTCATGCATTGTCTCACACCTCTCTTCCTAATCGACGAGTATGATTCTAGCAGAGCATTCTGTAGGATGCCCCTTAAAGTTAGGTTGGATGAATAGTAATATCAGAGATAAAGGGGTTACCTTAGTCCGAGAACCTAGGGTTACAAATCCTAGCCGGCTTTATCAGTGGACACATAGTCCTTCACAATTCTGCTATCTTTGTCTTGTACGACTAGTCATCCATGGGTCTTCCTAAATGCGTCACGGGCCGACCAATGTGGCGCAGGACAGAACCGAATGAAGGGCCTCACCTCGACCCACTGGACCTCACACGGTGACACACCCTCTACCCCCACGTCTCATTATCTTCTCACACCCACACATACCAACACAAACACCACACACACAGAAAATTTCTCCTGGTGCCTCTACTCCCTCCCCCCTTGCATATACACACTCAAGGGAATGGAATCTCTTGTCGTGACGTCATATTCGTCTCTCTTTCTCTCTAGACCACTCTCATTTCTCGTGCTATCTCTCCCACGCCCCCCCGTCGGCCCCTCTATCCATGCCTGTCTCGAATAGGTAATACACACACATACCTCTCTAGGCCCCGGCAAATGCATCAACTACACATTCACACATGTTACATCACGTACCCCATTGATCTAAAAATCCCTCTCTTCACGTTTATTTCGCATACAACATTCCTTTTGAATAAAGTGTGGCCAAAAAATTATTTTAGAGTTTCTACATATATACAACATTACAAAGTTATATGGAGGAGTATGAACACTAATTTGCATTGCATGGTGCCCACAATGATATTTATTCCACACTGTGAATTTGTATATTTTTATACTATATACAAAGTTAGTCATAATAAAGAGAAACGAAGAGCATCTCTCTCCATCGCATACCCCCCTGTACGCCCCTTTCATGTATGCACACAAAACTATCTCCAGGTCCTCTAAAAGTAAGCCCCTAGAAAATTCACGCATGTTTCATCTTTCTCTCGCGATATATGCAATGACGATTATTGTATTTGAAGCGAAAGCACGATACGTACATTGGACTTCAGAATTCACTCATTACGGTCACCATTTACGTTTAGTGGTTATTATACAGTCACGGGATCACCGTACAACTCTGTATTTGCTCATGACATGACTAGTTGACCAGTTAAACACTCCACGTGGCACCTCTAGTGTTGCATCACATTATCTCACTACCATCGTGCCCACCTGTCGACTCGTATCTACTCTACATCTACACTCTTATAAAATACATAAAATACACTCTTATAAAAATAGAGTTGGTGATGATGGTGTGCCTGCCATCATGCAATATAGGTCGTCTGATTTATATCTGACGGATAGGAAAGAAACTATGGCAATTTTGCAAAAAGGTACCCACACACCTCTCCACATTTGCAAATAAGGCCTTCCCTCGTTCATCCTTTTCTCTCACAAGATAAACAAGTCATACAAATGCATCTTGATGTTACATGAAACACACGGGCATCTTGCTAGTAAGAATGAAAACAAACGACAAAAATATATTTGGACGGTGGTTCAAAGTCAAGACCGCGGGCACAACAGACAAGGTGGCCTTGTATTGGTATGCTGAGCCGTCCGTTTTAACAAACATGAGCTGGTGTGGTGATTATACACACACGCACACATGCACACGAACTGCATCCACGCAACACTCACAAAAACACATGCACCCACGCAACACTCACACGTACACACGCAGCCACGCACACACGCAACACTCACACGCACGCATGCAACACTCACACGCACACTCTCAACATGCACACACCAGTACACCACACGACCAACACACACTCTCACGCTCAATTGCTCAACCTACACGTGCATGCGCACACATTAGGCCCTGACAGACACATACACAACCAGGTGATTCCCACGCACGGGTTGGAGCCTTATCGCGCCTACGTAAATTTGTGTTTGTCTGACCTTTTGCCTATGTGAACTGACAGGTGGGACCCACAAGGAACATGGTTAATTTAACTAGTCAACATGGCACCACGCAGACTATTTGGCCGGTCAACAGAGTGCAATCCGATGCTGAACTGTGAGCAAGTGACCATATAATCACCACAAAACGTATATAGTGACCGTAATCAGCTAATTCTGAAGTTCATTGACCGTATTACGCTTTTCTCTCTGTAGGCCCTCCAAAACTACATCTCTACACATTCTCGCATGTTACATCTAACAACTATGCAATACAACACTACTACTACACTATAACACAATAAATCATATGTGTTTTTAGTTTTACTAGATATCATATTGTTACTTATAATTATTCAGTTTGCATACATTAAAATTGCCTTTGAAATGTATGGCCAGTATCATCTACCGCGCGGGAAAAACCGCGCCCTTTCCTGTTTAATCGGGTTTGTATCGATGGATTGTGCGGAACAGCAAAACTATAGTACTATACAGTACAAGTGACAGTTCACTGGGCCGTTGTGTTGTCTACTGCTCCGTCGTAAGAGTGGAGCGCCCGCTTTCATAAATCTTCTAGTCCCTTTCGCTGACATGTGGGACATCAAGCTATCGGGTCCACGTGCCATACTGGAATACAGTGCAGAGCAGCCGGGGTGAAGCACCCCAGTCATGGCGCCGGCGTAGTAATGAGCAATGAGGCGTCAAATGACAAAGCTGCACCTTTCCCACAGTTAAGTTGGAGGGACGAAGCAACCATCATTTCACTCGTTGATGAATCCGCTTCTCCCTCATCTTCTTCAACTTAACCACGTGTTGCTTCTGCCGTTGTTCTGCCTCATGTGGGACGCGGACCGGCTTGGTAAAGCACTGACACATGGGACCACATGTTAGCAAACCGCCAGGACAACGTCCTCCAAAAATAAGAAGCCTAATCCTAGACTTACAAAGGGCTACGTAGCTGCTACGTATACTTTCCATCTAATCTATATATGCCCCCTGATTTTCAGGTGGGGTGGGCCTAATCCTCTCCTTTAATCCAATCAAATAGTCCCACATCACATCAGTTCGTAACTTTACGTAAACCATTACGTGGATGTAGCATTGCTCAAATAAGAAACCTCCCCCGCCATCTGTGCGGCAAAATCACCTCCTTTTTACTAATCTTGATTCTATAATTTTTTAGATCAATATAATTGAGATTTGTATAGATAGCACAGAGGAGCAAAACCAAGTGGTACGGTTAAGGGCATCCACAATGTGTAGCCAAATGTGAAAATAGCTTTTGGCATCGTGGGAACCATTGTGGACGGTGTTGCCAAAGCCAAAAAGATGGAACCAAAGCTTCCTGATTGATTGATTGAAGGAATAGAAAAATGCAACGTCTCTCCTCTTTCTCACATGCTTGGACGCATGTAGTACAGTATAGAGCACATAGTCTACTCCCCTATCCCTTCTATCACAAATCACAAAGCAATGAGGCGTCAAATCACAAAAGCACGGACGAAGCAACCATCATTTCACTCTTCGCTGACTCCGCTTCTCCATCGTCTTCTTCGAGAAACCATCTGACCGCACTAGTACTCCTAGTAGTACTAGTAAAGGACTTCCTGGATGCAAATAAGGCGGTTGTCTCGGCTTGCAGGCGACACTTGCGAACGACTTACCGTGGTCTCCCTCAATGGTGTTCTCCGTCGAACGCACTTTGCTAAACCACCAAAAAAAGATATCGTCAACGTCACTGCAATGGGGAAGGAAGTCAAATATAGTTACTACCTCCATTTTTTTGTACACAAGGTCAGTATATCAAAATTACAATTTGCTAAGGGCCACTAACACTAATCGAGGCAAAATTGATGGGTTTAGCAACCAAGGACATTAATATCCCCTGCATGCATGCGGAAGTGAGAAGGTTGGTTTGCATGGCGCTGCATTAATCAAGCGATGAGGAGTGAGATGGTTAGCTCTTTGGTCTTTGGAGAAAAAAATACGCATTAATTGACACGTGAAATGAGGATTTGTATCGATTAAATCCCGCGAAGGAAAACTCCACCTTTCTTTTTTAACACTAGTACTCCTAGTACGTACGTACTTATCCTGTTTGGGTCTAGGCCTTGCATTGCCAAACTTTGCCACACATTTTTGCCAAGCTTGCCTAAAGTTTTCAAAATGAGAAGGAGGTACACTTGCACACGGCTGTCGCGGTCGCACCGCACCCTCACACGGTCGCTCCTGCACGCCGCGGTCACACCGCACCCTCACACAGTCGCTCTTGCACGCCGCAAACCCAACCAAGGGAACACACCCTCACTGACACATGTTGTCTCATGTGAACAAACCAAACTCAGCCATCCTATTGCTGACACATAATTCTCGTTCATAGAGTATGTTTATCCAACCGCATGTTGGGGAGTATCTGTACGACCCGTGCGGTGGTCTGTTGGGGAAGAAGAAGAGGTGAGGAAGAAGGAAAGAAGGGTTAGGAGACGTAGGATAGTCATCCAACCGCCTAAAATGGTAGACTGGCCCAAGTCAGGCGACTTGCATAACAAATATATGTTTTTACATAGCAAAAGATCCATAAAAACAACAACATAAAGAAGAACTATCACTGCTCACGGAAAGAGACGGCCTCGTCGTCTTTGGCTGCCGGCGTGAACCAGCCGTTGCTGCCGACGTGTGTCTCCACACCGTGGTTGTCCTCGGCCTCTAGCTACTCATTCAAGTGGAGCGTGCAGGCGCTCTGCACGGACGAGAGCACAACCCGGTTCAAGTCGAGGATGTCCGGTTCCGCCTGCAGGAGGGCCTCGATGGCAGCGGCATCCGCGCGCTCCGCATCGAGTCAAGCCTCCACCGCCCGGTTCATGTCCAAGACGTCCGGTTCCGCCTGCAGGAGGGCCTCTATGGCAGCGGCATCCGCGCACTCCGCCTCAAGTTGAGCCTCCGCTGCCCGGTTCACATCCACGACATCTAGTTCCGCCTGCAGGAGAGCCTCGATGGCAGCGGCATGCGCGCGCTCCGTGTCGAGTTGAGCCTCTGCCTCCTGGTCCTCCTTTAGTATCGCCATGTTGAACCGCTGGTCCGCCTGCACCATGGGGGACTCGGACACCGGCACGAAGTCGACGTCCATCGTCTCATACCCATCGGGGGCCTTCTGCGCCGCGACCTCCGCCATGAACATTGGATCGGCTTCCTCCTCCTTGTAGCTTGGCTCCAAAGAACTCGGGGATTGGCCCGCCGCAAAGAGAGCTTGGGAACGGAGGTCTGTGGCGCCGACCGCCGCCGCAATTTCTGCACGGCGCTCCGGCATCAGCATCTTGTAGTAAGTGATCTTGCGGCGCACCATGGCTTTTCGGCGAACTAGGGGATGCTTGACGCGGGCTAGGGGATTGAAAGGTGGGGGAATGGGCTGGAGATTTGGTGTGGTTTTAGGGCAGTGGCTGGCGTAGGCCGAGCAGCGAAGGTTCTGGTGTGAATAGTGGTCCCGATGACGACCGGTCAATCGGTTTTGACTGTACATCGCTCTTGTCGCGTTCGCATTGCAGCCCGGCACGCTGGACCCTCCATGTCGCTCACCGAATGGAACACGCTTCGTCTTGTGCTTTCGCTCGCTTGTGAGAACGCAGTTGAGAGCAAACCGACGTCCCTCCCCCTCCCCCACCCGCGTCATTTATTATACCACCACTCCCTCTGTTTTATGCGGAGTAAATAAAAACAGAGGGAGTATACTATGGATGAGGATCCCCTGACGTGGCCGAACCCATTGAGTAACTGACATGTGGGGCCTAGCAAGCATGGGGTCCGCCAGTAAGTGACCGAAAGGGAGGGTAAGGCAGGGATACCTACGACAGAGGATCCACTTCCACTATACTACTTAGACCAAATGTTAGAGTAATAATATATGACATGCAACTTACACAAATGTTAGAGTAATAATATATGACATGCAACTTACACAAAGCATACATGATCTAATGCGTTTTTCGAGGCTAACTTTGACCAAATGTTAGAGTAATAATATATGACATGCAACTTACACAAAGCATGCGGTCAAATTCGTATGTGAAAGGAGTTTCCAATGATATAATTTTCACATTATACATCTCATGTACTATTAATCTTGTCAATAGTCAAATTGGAAACCATCTCGAGTACAAATCTAACAATATTGATTGGGCATTGTTGAATGTTGATACCTTTTTGATCAAAGTAGAGATACTTTGACTACACATAAAACTTATATGTAAACTAGAAAGGATAGGAGGGACTATATTGTACGTTCAAAAACGAAACGAACATTGAATACCCTTTATATATGATTTGCGGATGCTATGATCACTGGTTCAAAATTTTGAAGCTGCCTTAGGTATCACGTGCCCCCACTCGTTCCCTCTCAATTTCATCTCGGGGTCTGGAGATCTATTGAAAGAGGACTAGGGTGGGTACATGCGAATGATACTCGGCGAAATGTTCAAATGAGGCATGCGGGAGGATGGACTCGACTGGAGGGTGACATGATCGATGGAGAAGAGGGTTGGAGAGGAATGAGAAATAAGCAAACGCCACATGATTATACTTGAACGACTCAAATAAACAATAAGTTGTCTTGCTTTGACTACATAGTGAAAGGCCTAATGCGCAACATGGAGCACTGATGCTCGAATATGGCCGGGAAAACAAGGAAACTGACATGTGGGGCACACCCGTCGGGACGATGTAGCACGGACTAGTCCAATGGAGGAGCTGGCCCACGACCTCCTCGCCACCGACAACCATTCATGTGGGTCGTTGGGGCCAACAACGGGGCACAACTCCAGCACCGCCTCTGGACACGACGACTGCGGTGAGCGACACGCTCATATCGCCGCTAGACACGGCCAATTTCAGTGTGCCGAGGGTGGCGTTAGTGCTGTGGCACGACCAACGACATGTTTGGTTTGTGCCCAAGGTTGCCCCATCAAAGCATTGGGTAGCCAAAATTTTGGTTGAGGTATTGGTTGCCCATGATTTGGCCGACATTGGCAAGAAAAATGAACTAGAGTTGGCTAGAGTTCATTGGCATGCCAAAGAAATGGCAACCATCCAAACAAAGAACAATCTTTGGGTCATGACCAAAATTTTGGTTGAGGTATTGGTTGCCCATGATTTGGTCGACATTGGCAAGAAAAATGAACTAGAGTTGGCTAGAGTTCATTGGCATGCCAAAAAAATGGCAACCATCCAAACAAAGACAAATCTTTGGGTCATGACCAAAATTTTGGTAAGGTGCACTTTGGCCACAATCCAAACACACCCCAACACCCGGCTCATCGAGGATGCACGGGGCACCGCGACGCGTCCGTGGAGTGGTGTAGCGTGGCCAACTGCATCCTCTGGACCTGAGACCATGCCGGGTCATCTTGCTTTTTCAATGACATGCGGGGATCGCATGTGAGCAAAGGGCCTCTCCAACGTTGCCACGACCGCAGCTGACTACCCTGGCACACCAAAACCCTCGTCCCTCGCGCCGTCGTGCGGTGCATTCCCAGCCGGCGCCAGCTGCCCGTATTCATGCCGTCCGTTCGTATGTCGTCGTTAAGAGGCTCGGTGCCTGAGGAACCATCTCCGGCGACTTAATGACGCACCCGGACGCTTGGCCTCACCGGAATGCGCTACTTAAAGCGGCAACGCCTAGCTAACCTCCACACCATAGCGCATAGTCCTCCTACCTGGCACCACATCCGCCATGACCGCAAGTACGAACGCTCTGCGGGAGAGCTTGTCTTTGGGGATGAAGCTCGAGGTCGCCGCCCTTGCTCAAGTCGCCTCTCGCGATGCAATAGCAGCGTAGCCAGACACGGACGCGACCGCACAAGCGGTGGCCACACTGGCGGCCGACGACGGGAGCACCGTCAGCCACACGTCCTACTTGCCGCTGTCCAATGTCCGACACCGCCGAGGTCGAGGACTCTAATGAGGACATAGACCTGGGGTAGGGTAATAGGCCTGACCTATACGTCCTACCTAAGGTCTGTCGGATTTCGGGTTCCGGCAGACCCTTGAGGTTCGAACACTGGGGTGCGCGCGGAGATTTCACCTCCTGCCTACCTGCACCCCTCCGCCTCGCTAAGATTTAAGCTATGGAAAGAACAACATGAATGACACAGGGTTTATACTGGTTCGGGCCACCGTTGTGGTGTAATACCCTACTCCAGTGTGTGGTGTGGTGGATTGCCTCTTGGGCTGATGATGATGAACAATACAAGGAAGAACAGCCTCGCGAGGGTCTGCTCTTGGCTGGGGCGATGAACTGCATGGAGAAGTTCAGTCACCCTTCTCTCTCTCTCTCTCTCTCTCTGATTCTCTGATCTCCACTCCTCTCTCTCCTCCTACTTCTTCTGTGGGTGGCTGGTCCTATTTATAGAGGCCCTGGTCCTCTTCCCAAATATCGAGCGGGAAGGGAGCCAACAATGGTGGGCTAATTTGAAGGGGGACAACTAGTACCAGCTATCCTGACAAAAGTAGTCTTCGCCTGCACAAAGCTCTGGTGGTGACGCCGTCTTGGGCTCCACGATGACCTCCATCTTGCAGTCCTCCTGGTCTTGGTCTTGTTGCACCGAAATTGCAACCTTTGCCTAACGCCTCGGTACTGCGCGGCTGCGCTTGCCCCCTTTGCACCAAAGAGGAAAGGAGGACGCTGCGCAGGCTGGCGCCCGCCTGGCGCCTTTGGTCGTCATGGCTTGTGTCACGGGCACCTCGTGAGGTACCCCGCCTTGATCTCTCCGCCTCCTCGCGAGCCAGCCTGATGAGGCCGTGCCTGAGGAAGCTCCGCATCATCCGCCCCGCGAGGCTTGGCCCCTCACGAGGGTCTTGGGTCTGTGTTGATAAAGATGGGCCGTGCTGGGCCCCCTTTTGAGCCACGCCGCAGGCAGGCAAGTCTGGGGACCCCCGTTCCCAGAACGCCGACAGTAGCCCCCGGCTCCGAGGCGCGCCCGGACTTGGCCGTGCAGGGAGGCGGAAGGGCAAGAGCGAAGCGCCGCGGGCCCTAACAGCCTGCGGCCTCGGGCGCCGCGTGGCGGTTGATTGGACGTGGGCGTCTCCACTTCCCCATGGCGCCTCGGCAACTGCACAGATTGGACAAGTCCCTGCATGCAAAGCGGGTCGTGATCAACTGCGATCGTGGAGGTCGACGATTGGCCTTCGCCGGCCATAAGTACGGAACGGCGCGCGCCCTTCCAGTTCATCCCCCCTTGCTTCTCCTTCTTCTTCATGGCCCCGTCGAGGAGGTTCTCGGCCGCAGAGAAGGGGAAGGCTCACCAGGTTGAGCCTGCCTCTCCCCCGCCCAAGCGCGGCCGAGGGCGCCCTCGCAAACATCCTGTGGCCACCTCGGCAGCTCCCCGCGGCCGTGGAGACGATTTCCAGTGCGGCAACGGGCGGATTGCTGCGGCCGGGGGGCGCGCTCCGGTCGCCCGTCCCCCTAGGCCGCGCTTTCACGCTGCAGAGGTGCTGCCGGAGTTCGTCGTGTGGTCAGCGAAGCCGACTAGCACCCGGCTTCCGCTTCCTAGCTTCCTCCTCGGCGAGCTCCCGGCCGGCGCCCCGGGTGGCCTCTAGCTTCAGGCCGATGGCTGCTGCAGCCGGGCCTCATGGGTTTCACTGGAGGTCTCCGTAGCCGGGAGCCTATCCCTAGCCCGCGGTTGGCAGACGTTTGCCCGCACGCGTGGCCTGAGCCGTCATTGCACCCTGCACTTCAAGTTCGATGGTGATGCCACCCTCTACGTGAGAGTGTTTGGGGAAGATGGTCGCCGTGCAGGGTGCTGCCCCGAGGACGACGACCGTGGCTAGGAACCCAGCTCCAGCGACGATGGAGAAGACAGCGCTCGCGTGACTGGCGGTGCTCGGGGTTCCCCAAGCTTCTCCGGTTCTTCTTCAGGCGGCGACTCTTCCAGCGGTGGCCGCTGTCAGCCTCCACGCCGTCGCATCTGCTTGGGAGGTGCTAGTGTGTCCGCCCACCGTCGCGCCCCGGTGAAGCGCGAGAGGGAGTCTGCCTGAGGCTCGGAGGCAGCTCGAGTCTTCCCTGCAGGCCGGTGTGAGGCGAGCTGTGCCTGATTTGTTCTTTCTTTTCCTTTTTTCCTGCGTAAAAAAGACAGTAGTGTGGAGCCCCGCGGGGGCGTGTTTGGGTTATTGCTGTTAATCATCGTTTTGCTTCCGTTATTGTGCCTTCTGGCTACGTGCCCGCATGTGGATAGTTCCTAGCGGCAGCCGGGGGGGGGGGGTGACCGACCCAGGCCCTGTGTTCGTGTCGCGATGCCCATGGGGCACGAACTGGAGGGGTGCTCCTGTAATGGACCCAGGCCACGAACCCTTTGAACGACTAGGACGGGAACACTCGCGAGGGCGCTCGGCAGTCCCCCCCTCGCGAGGCCTTGCATAAGAGAAATCGAGGCAGGAGAGTGAAAAGTCGAAGAACCACAAGCCAAAGACGGCAACAACTTCAATAAAACTTCGAATGAGAAGGAACAAGCCAACTACGGAAAGCAAATGAAAAGCCGCGTCCGACACCTAATCTAGTCTTCGACGTCTTCTCACCAGCGCGGAGCTAAGTGCTGCCACTGGGTGTGGGAGGGAGCCCCAGGGCCTGAGGCCGGCGCTCCTGAGACTCCGGGGTGTGTACATCCCCAACTCATTATTACATGAGAGTGTCACGGGCGGCGAGCTTCACAGGCGTTGGCCTTCTTCACAGGCTCCGGGCCTTTTCCAAAACACGACAGATTCACAGGCATTCGCCTTCTTCACAGGCTCTGGGCCTTTTCCAAAACGCGACAGCTTCACAGGCATTCGCCTTCTTCACAGGCTCTGGGCCTTTTCCAAAACGCGACAGCTTCACAGGCATTCGCCTTCTTCATAGGCTCTGGGCCTTTTCCGAAACGCGACAGCTTCACAGGCATTCACCTTCTTCACAGGCTCTGGGCCTTTTCCAAAATGCAACATCTTCACAGGTATTCGCCTTCTTCACAGGCTATGGGCCTTTTCCAAAATGCGACAGCTTCACAGGCATTCGCCTTCTTCACAGGCTCTGGGCCTTTTTAGGGGTAGAACCTCCGGAGGTGCTGGATGTTCCATGCGTTCTGGACCGAAACCCCCTCCTGAGTCTCCAAGCGCGCGGAGCCGGGCCTGGAAACATGAACAACTTTGAACGGGCCCTCCCACATGGGAGAGAGCTTGTGCAGCCCCTCCCTGGAGAGAACTCGCCTGAGCACGAGGTCTCCTACCTCGAGAGTTCTGGGGTGGATGTTGCGGCAGTGATATCGCCGCAGTGCATGTTGGTACCTCGCCGCTTGCAGCGCGGCTTCTCGGCGACGTTCCTCCCCCAGCACGAGGTCCATCCCCTGCATGGCATCCTGCTGCGCCTCGTCGAACGCCAGGACCTGCGCGGAGTGATGTCTGACCTCGTGAGGGAGGACCGCTTCGGCTCCGTAGACCAGGAAGAACGGGGTCTCTCCAGTCGGCTTGGTCGCAGTTGTGCGGATGGACCACAACACGGACTGAAGCTCGTCGTACCAACCTCTGCCGCAGGCCTCCAGCTTCTTCTTGAACGTCCTGGTCTTGAGGCCCCTCAGGACCTCTGCGTTGGCTCGCTCGGCCTGGCCGTTGCTTCGGGGGTGCGCCACCGAAGCGTAGCATATCTGCGTTCCAAGATTAGCATAGTATGTTTTGAAGAGGTTACTGGTGAACTGCGAACCGTTGTCCGTGATGATGCGGTTTGGCACCCCGAACCGGCTCACGATGCCCTTGATGAACTTGACCGTGGAACCCGTGGGAATGGTGCGGACAGCCTCTACTTCAGCCCACTTGGTGAACTTGTCCACGACGACGTAGAGGTAGCGGTAGCCCCCAGGCGCCCGAGGAAACGGGCCCAAGATGTCCAGCCCCCAGACTGCGAATGGCCACGAAAGGGGTATAGTCTGCAGGCCTCCTGCTGGCTGATGGATCTGCTTGGCATGGAACTGGCAGGCCTCACAAGCTTTCACTAGTTCGACGGCGTCATTGAGTGCGGTGGGCCAATAAAACCCACTGCGGAACGCCTTGCCAACGAGGGTCCGTGTTGATGAATGATGTCCACAGTCTCCGCCGTGTATATCTTCCAGCAGTTCCTTCCCTTGCTCCCTGGAGATGCAGCGCAGGGACACGTTGTTTGGTCGCTTCCGGTAGAGCTCTCCATCCTTGATGCAGTATGCCGTGGCCTGGCATGCCACTCGCTCCACTTCCTCCTCCTTCTCCGGCAGGGTCCCTTGTGTTAAGTAACTCCGGAGCTCCGTGATCCAGCATCTCTCCCGAGGTTCCATCGTCAGGAGCAGGCGTGCTCCTGAGGCCGGGCCACAGGCCGGAGCTCCTGAGGCAGGTGGCTGGGGGAGCTCCTCCCGAGGCTGAGCCGTGTTTGACAATGACGGCAGGGCTGAGGGCTTGAAGAGCCGCTCCTCGAAAACGCCAGGCTCCTGAGGTAACCGCCTGGACGCCCATTTGGCGATGTCGTCGGCCTCCTGATTTGTGCCACGGGGCACATGCTGCAACTCCAACCCCCAGAACTGCTTCTCCATCCTGCGGACCTCCACAAGGTAGGCTTCCATGTGCTCATCCTTCGGCTCGTACACCTTGTTGGAGAAATTGACAAGGAGCTGCGAATCGCCCTTGATGGTGAGGCGTTTCACCCCCAGGGCAGCTGCGGCCTTCAAGCCCGCTATTAAACCTTCATACTCCGCTATGTTGTTGGAGACATTTTCACCTCGCTGGAAACAGAGCTGCATAGCGTAGTAGAGCTTGTCCTGAGTGGGCGATATAAGCACCGCCCCAGCCCCTGCGCCATGCCTGGAGAACGCCCCATCGAAGTACATGACCCAGCCTTCTGGCGCCTCGCTTCCCCGGGAGAGGGACCGATCCTCGCCGGCCTTGAGGCCTGGTGCCTCCGTCCATTCTGCCACAAAATCCGTCAACGCTTCTCCCTTGATGACTCTGGTCGTGCTGAATTCGAGCTGAAACGCTTGCAGTTCTATGTTCCACTCAGCGACCCTTCCAGCTGAGTTAGGGCCCCTGAGCACTCTCTCCAGGGGGTATGACGAGATGACCTTGATGGGGTGACCTTGAAAATAGTGCCGCAGCTTGCGCGAGGCCACCAGTAGCGCGAGGAGGAGTTTCTGAGGCATGGGGTACCGCACCCTCGCATCCCGCAACACCGTGCTGACGAAGCACACCGGGTGCTCAATGAGGTTGGGTGCGTCAGTGCTGGTGGCTCCCTTCGGAGACCGTGGCGCCTCTTGAGGCGATGAGGCCTCCTGAGGCTGGCCATCTAGGAGAGGGGCCTCTTCCGCCTCTGGTGCACTCCTCTGCGGTGGCTGATCCTCCTTAGCCGCGGTGGCGGTTCCTGTGGGCCTTCCTTGTTCCTATTTTGCCTTGTCCCGGGCTGCTGCCGTGGTTCTGATTCGACGCTCCTCTCTAACCGCCACCAGGGCCGAGCTGGCGGAGTAGGAAGTGGCGGCGAGGTAAAGCACCAGGGGCTCTTGAGGGCACGGAGCCACCATGACCGGCGGGCTGGTCAGGTATCTCTTGAGATCCTGGAATGCCTTGTCGGCCTCTTTAGTCCACTCGAAGGGCCCCTTTTTCTTCATTAGCTGGAAGAAGGGCATCACTCGTTCCCCCAACTTGGAGATGAAGCGCCCTAGCGCGGTCACGTGCCCAGTGAGCTTCTGCGTTTCTCTGAGGGTCTTTGGCGGGCTCATGTCTTCCACCGCCTTGACCTTTTCCGGGTTAGCCTCGATGCCTCGGTGGGACACGAGGAAACCCAAGAGCTTGCCCGAGGGGACTCCGAACTCACACTTCTCTGGGTTGAGCCGTAGGTTCACTGTGTTGAGGCTCGCGAAGGTTTCCTCTAGGTATTGTATCAGGGTCCTGGCCTCCCGAGACTTGACCACAATGTCATCGACGTAAGCTTCAACATTCTTCCCGAGCTGCGGGCCCAAGGTGATGTGCATCAGCCGCTGAAAGGTCGCCCCTGCGTTACACAGCCCGAATGGCATGCATGTGTAGCAGTACACCCCACACGGGGTTAGGAAGGCTGTCTTTTCGACGTCTTCTACCGCCATCTTGATCTGGTGATACCCAGAGAAGGCATCCAAGAAGCATAGCAGGTCGCATTCCGCGGTGGAATCGACGATCTGGTCGATGCGGGGGAGCGGGAACGGATCTTGCGGGCACGCTTTGTTGAGGTTGGTGAAGTCGACACACATGCGCTCTTTCCCTCCCTTCTTTGGCACAACGACAGGGTTGGCCAACCAATCCGGGTATCGGACCTCGCGAATGACCCCAGCGGCTTCTAATTTGCGGGTCTCTTGGACGATGAAGGCCTGCTTTTCTGTGGACTGCCGCCTGGCCTTCTTCTTTTTTGCGCGGAGGAACCCGACCAGGGCCTCCTCCTGCTCGTGTTCGAGGTTGGCGCCTATGGTGAAAGTGGCGTTGGTGGACCCGTCCTCATCGACGGGTATCTGCTTGGTTTCTGCCTTGTCTTGGGTGAACAACTGTTTCTTCTTGGTGGGTGCAGCCCCCTTGGGCTCGGGGGTCTCCAAGCCGGTGGGCTGTGCCGACGCCGCCGTCTTGAAGGCGAGCTTGAGTACCCGCAGCGCGTCTCCGGTGTCCCCATGCACGGTGAGGACACCGCTGCTCCCGGGCATCTTCATGAGGTTGTACGCCGGGTGCGTCGCAGCCATGAACTGGGCCAGCGCTGGGTAGCCGAGGATGGCATTGTAGGGGAGGCCGATGGGGGCGATGTCGAAGTCGACCAGCTCCGTGCGGAAGTTGTTGTAGGTGCCGAAGGTTACTGGGAGCCGGATCTGTCCCAAGGAGCTGGATGATCCGCCCCCAACGCCTGAGAAGGGCCGGCTAGGTTGCAGCCGTTCCAAGGGTATGCAGAGGAGGTTGAAGGCCTCGACCGAGAGCACGCTGAGGCCCGCACCGCCATCGATGAGAGTTCTGGTGACAGCCACCTAGCAGATGGTGGCGGTGCACAGCATGGGGAGCGCACCCGAGCAGGACGAGTTGGAGGGGTGGTCCTCCGAGCTGAAGGTCAAGCCGGCCTTGGACGCCGCCCGGTCCGGGAGAGCCCCCTGCCGCGTGGAAACGGCGCTGACCCGGTGGATGAACGACTTGACGTGGTTACTTGTAGGCGGCGCCCGCGAGCCGCCCAGGAGGGCCGCGACGACCGGGGGTGTTGGTGTAGCGCGATGGGCGGGGAAGAGGCTGCGGGGCTCTTCCCAAGAGGCCACGGAGGTTGCCGGCAGGTGGAGCAACCACGGGCGCGGAGCGCCGGTGAGGGCCATGGGGAGCCAGTTGGCCATGGCCCTATCGTCACCTCCAGCTTCGAGGGGGCCTCCTCGCTCGCCGGAAAGAAGGCCAACGGATCTGTCGCGCTTTTGTAGCGTGGCGGCGTCGTTGGCTTGAACTTGTCCGGCCACCGTACCCGTTGCAGGGCTGGGGCCAGGGCTCGGAGCCCCCTGGCCCCCGTGCTGGCACCGGCGGCCGGAGCGGGCGACGCGCTACTCATCGCGAGGCATACCGTGGCGGTGGCGGAAGAGAAAACTCCGGTGCACCCCTACCTGGCGCGCCAAATGTCGGATTTCGGGTTCCGGCAGACCCTTGAGGTTCGAACACTGGGGTGCGCATGGAGATTTCGCCTCCTGCCTACCTGCACCCCTCCGCCTCGCTAAGATCTAAGCTATGGAAAGAACAACATGAATGACACAGGGTTTATACTGGTTCAGGCCACCGTTGTGGTGTAATACCCTACTCCAGTGTGTGGTGTGGTGGATTGCCTCTTGGGCTGATGATGATGAACAATACAAGGAAGAACAACCTCGCGAGGGTCTGCTCTTGGCTGGGGCGATGAACTGCAGGGAGGAGTTCAGTCACCCTTCTCTGTCTCTCTCTGATTCTTTGATCTCCACTCCTCTCTCTCCTCCTACTTCTTCTGTGGGTGGCTGGTCCTATTTATAGAGGCCCTGGTCCTCTTCCCAAATATCGAGCGGGAAGGGAGCCAACAATGGTGGGTTAATTTGAAGGCGGACAGCTAGTACCAGCTATCCTGACAAAAGTAGTTTTCGCCTGCACAAATCTCTGGTGGTGACACCGTCTTGGGCTCCACGATGACCTCCGTCTTGCAGTCCTCCTGGTCTTGGTCTTGATGCACCGAAATGGGAACCTTTGCCTGACACCTCGGTACTCCACGGCTGCGCTTGCCCCCTTTGCACCAAAGAGGAAAGGAGGACGCTGCGCGGGCTGGCGCCCACCTGGCGCCTTTGGTCGTCATGGCTTGCGCCAAGGGCACCTCGTGAGGTACCCCACCTTGATCTCTCCGGCTCCTCGTGAGCCAGCCTGGTGAGGCCGTGCCTGAGGAAGCTCCACGTCGTTCGCCCCGCGAGGCTTGGCCCCTCGCGAGGGTCTTGGGTTTGTGTTGATGAAGATGGGTCGTGCTGGGCCCCATTTTGAGCCACGCCGCAGGCCGCAGGCAGGCAAGTCTGGGGACCCCCATTCCCAGAACGCCGACAAGGCCCTTGTCTTAGAAGCAAAGAAGTTCAAGAGTAAACAAGGTGGAGCCGATAAAGGTGTCGAGTGCAATCCACTCGACCTGCCATTCACTTGGAGGCTCCTTCTTCTTTGAGTCACTCGACTATTCAACCACTTGACCATGTAAAAGACCACTCGACATACAAGAAGACCTAAAGCCGTTCTGCACAGCAACGGTCGGGCATTTACTTGTATATTTAATGATCATTTGTAGCACTTTATTACAGACGTTACCTGTAACGCTCTCTCTTTATAAACATTGAACCCTGTGTAATGGAGGGGAGCTGGGGTCCTGGCGCACTCTATATAAGCCACCCCCTCCTATGGGACAAGGGTTCGCACCCCCTATAACTCACACACATATAATCCAGTCGACCGCCTCCGGGCTCCGAGATGTAGGGCTGTTACTTCCTCCAAGAAGGGCCTGAACTCGTAAAACTCGCGTGTACAACTCCTCCATAGCTAGGATCTTGCCTCTACATCCCTACCCCCTATTCTACTGTCAGACTTAGAACCACGACAGTTGGTGCCCACACTGGGGCAGGTGTCTTAGCGACTTGTTGGAGAAGTTGCGATTTTTCCAGTCCCATCAACATGGTTTCAGGCAAAGGTTTGGTTGAGGGCTGCGAGATCCATCTCGGCGCGCTCGTATTCGTCGCCGACGACTCCTCTTGGCTCCAAGAAGCGCCACTTTGACGTTGAGGCGCTCCCCGTCCACGGGGCAACGCACTTTCGCGCGTGCGTCCGTGGCATCCTCCTACGGCAGCCGTCAACTCAGTATCGGTCAGCTACTATGCTGACCTCCCTCCCTGCAGCTCACCAGAGCAAATGTTCCGGTCAATCGAGGCTTCAGCGGTGGGTGAGGCACGCGGTGGCTCGCCAGTCGGCCACCCCCCAAGTCGCGGCAATCGAGCCCAACGAAGCTCTCTACGGCCTATTTGACTGGCTCCGTAGAGACCGCATCCGAATGCGACGGCAGCGACCCTGCGGTGGAAGTTTTGATGGTCAATGGACCACGTAGTCCTCCTGGCTTCACCCGTGAAGACGGAGGCGATGGGGGCGGCGATCCGTCGCATGTTCACGAAGAGTACCACCCTGAACACCTCTCTTTGCAATGGAGGGAAGAACTTCGCGGCTGGAACATGGATGCACTTCACACTCCTATCATTGGAGAAACCCCTGAGGCACAGGCCTTGGAGGAGGCGCGCCTGGCCAACTTGGCTGAGCGCACTCGACTGGAGAACCTCTAGCGCGCACTCAACGAGCGTGCTCCGCAGCGTATCCCCAAGTCCAGTCGATGCCAACTTTTTCCACCTCCGACTCAGGTATACCGCACTCCGATCCAGAATCTCGCAGCAGCGACCCAAATAGCGGAGTCAATTCAACCTTCCTAGTCAGAAGCTGGTCGAGGTTTGGTGCAGATCCGGGCTTTGCTCCGAGCCGCGGGAGAGCAGAATACAACAGTATCTCAGTCGCAGAATAGGATCCGTAGCAGATCCGTGGTTGCAGACACAGTCCAGTCAGCTCACAGCCCGAGATCGCCCCCGAGGCGTGAGGGACGTGGGGACCGGCGAGATCAATTCAGAAACCGTGAGCAGTATTATCACCGACTCAATCACGATGATCATCGTAGAGTGCCCACGCCTCCCCCAAGGAGTGGGTCATACGCGCCTCGGCAGCATGATGACAGACGTCCTCATAGTGGTGGGCAAAGAATTCCAGTCGACCCTAGGGAACTGGGATTTGATGCGAGATCTATTCTCGTTCAGGGTTTGGTCGATAGAAACAGAGCTCACAAAGAAGGCCACGATAGAGATTTTCCAACCAGCAGCAGAGTGCATGTCTCAGGTCCAGGGTGCTTTAGCAGGGCCATCAGGGCTGCGGTGATTCCTCCCAACTTCAGGTTGGCGACTGGAGTCAGTAAGTTCACTAGTGAGTCCAAGCCTGACACTTGGCTTGAGGATTACCGAGTGGCTGGACAGATTGGTGGTGGCAACGATGAAGTGGCCATGAAGCACCTTCCTTTGATGTTAGAGGGCTCGGCCAGAGCTTGGCTGAATCAGTTAGCGCCTGGTAGTATTTATACTTGGGAAGATCTTGCCCGAGTATTTGTCAGAACATTTGAAGGTACTTGCACGGCCAGCAGGGCTGACAGAACTACAGTGTTGCGTTCAGAAACCGAATGAAACTTTGAGAGATTATATCCAGAGATGGATCACATTGCACCACACTGTGGAGAATTTGTCAGAACACCAAGCAATTTGTGCCTTCAAAGAAGGCGTTAAGTATCGGGAGTTGAATCTGAAATTCGGTCGAACAGGACATATGACTCTGACTCAGATGATGGAGATTGCCACCAAGTACGCCAATGGTGAAGAAGAAGACCAACTCTGCAGTGGCAAGCACAAATCAGCCGCCCACGAAACCGGGGGAGGGATCTCCAGTCGGAAGCAGAAGCACAAAGCCGAGCCGGCTGCTCCTGGAGAGGCCTTGGCCGTGACTCAAGGAAAGTTCAAAGGGAAACCCAAAGGACCGTGGAACCCCAAGAAGGTAAAAGATCAAGATGGAAATGACGTGCTAGATTTACCATGCCACATTCACACCAAGAAAGATGAAGAGGGTAATTTCATTTACCCGAAGCATACCACTCAACAATGTCGACTCCTAATCGAGCAATTTCCGAGAGAAACAGCCCATGGAAAAGGAGAAGGAAGCGGACAAAGTTGAGGATGAGGAAGAGGACGATGATGGTTACCCCCACGTCAATTCCACTCTGATGATTTTCGCTGATGTTGAGAGTAAGAGTCGACTGAAATTCATCAACAGAGAAGTGAACATGGTCGCTCCAATGACTCCCAGTTATTTGAAGTGGTCTCAGACTGACATTACATTCGACCAGTCCGATCACCCAGCGCACATAGCCACCCCTGGGAGTCAAGCGCTGGTGGTCGACCCAGTAGTCGAAGGCACTCGTCTGACTAAGGTTCTGATGGATGGTGGTAGTGGTCTGAATATACTGTATGTAGAGACGTTGAAAGGAATGGGCTTTCCGATGTCCAGACTGAGTGAAAGCAATATGAGTTTCCATGGAGTTATTCCTGGCAAGAAGGCTGCGTCACTCGGCCAGATCACCCTTGATGTAGTTTTTGGTGATTCCAAGAATTACCGCAAAGAAAAGTTGACATTTGAAGTTGTGGATTTCCAGAGTGCTTATCATGCTATTCTGGGAAGGCCAGCCTATGCACGTTTTATGGCTCAGCCATGTTACGTGTACCTCAAATTGAAGATGCCTGGTCCTAAAGGGGTGATCACTATCACTTGTAATCAAAAGAAAGAAGAAGAGTGCTTCTAGAAGGGCTCAAAGATCGCCGATGCATAGATGGCAGTAGTGGAATTGCAGGAGTATCAAAAAAATGCAGATCCGAGTGATTTGTTGCAAGCTAAGAAGCCTGCCACAGATTCAGCGTTCCAGTCGTCTGGTGAAACGAAGCCGATCCATATTCACCCAACGGATCCCAACGCTGCTCCGACTCACATTTCAGCAACACTCGACTCCAAATAGGAAGAAGCGCTCATCCAGTTCCTCCGTGAGAACTGGGACATCTTTGAATGGAAACCTTCTGACATGCCAGGTGTTCCCAGGGGACTGGCTGAGCATCGTTTGCGAGTCGACCCAAAAGTGAAACCAGTCAAAGAACATCTTCGACGATCCGCCGTACAGAAGAGAAAGGCAATCGGTGAAGAAGTGGTTCGGCTTCTAGCAGCTGAGTTTATCCGAGAGATTTACCACTCCGAGTGGTTAGCTAATGTTGTCATGATCCCAAAGAAAGACGACTCACTTCGCATGTGCATTGACTTCAAACATATCAATCGGGCCTGCCCGAAAAATCACTTTCCTCTCCCTCGCATTGACCAAATAGTCGACTCGATTGCGGGGTGTGAGCGTTTGTCCTTTTTGGATGCTTATTCTGGGTATCATCAGATCCGTCTGTATGGACCCGATGAGATAAAAACATCTTTCATCACCCCATTTGGGTGCTTCTATTATGTCACTATGCCATTCGGCTTGAAGAATGCTGGAGCCACATTCATGCGGATGATTCAGAAGTGTTTGCTCACTCAGATCAGTCGGAATGTGGAAGCGTACATGGATGACATTGTGGTCAAGTCACGTAAAGGTTCCAACCTACTGGCTGACCTTGCTGAAACCTTTGCCAACCTCAGAAGGTATGATATCAAGCTTAATCCATCAAAGTGCATGTTTGGAGTTCCAGGCGGAAAATTACTCGGTTTCTCGTTTCCGAACGAGGGATCAATGCTAATCCAGAGAAAGTGGGTGCCATACTCCAGATGAAATGCCCTGTGCGTGTGCATGATGTCCAGAAGCTTACTGGTTGTTTGGCCACCCTAAGTCGATTCATTTCTCGCCTCGGTGAAAAGGCACTGCCTCTTGACCGATGAAGAAGTCAGATAAGTTCGAGTGGACCCCTGAAGCTGATGCAGCATTTGCAGAGCTTAAAGCCCTTCTTTCCACCCAGCCAATGCTTGCTGCTCCAATCAGCAAAGAGCCTTTACTGCTTTACATTGCAGCCACTGGACAAGTCGTCAGTATAGTACTTACGGTCGAGTGGGAAGAAGAAGGAAAAGCTTACAAAGTTCAGTGCCCAGTATACTATGTCTCTGAAGTTTTGACTCCATCAAAGCAAAGATATCCACATTATCAGAAGCTTGTTTATGGGATTTATATGACCACAAAGAAGGTTGCACATTACTTCTCTGACCACTCCATTATAGTCGTCAGCGACGCTCCATTATCAGAGATTCTGAACAACAGAGATGCACCTGGTCGAGTGGCAAAGTGGGCGATTGAACTCCTTCCCTTAGATATCAAGTTCGAGGCAAAGAAAGCTATCAAGTCCCAAGCAATAGTGGATTTCCTCGCCGAGTGGATCGTACAGCAACTGCCGACTCAAGTTCACTCGGAGCACTGGACCATGTTCTTTGATGGTTCCAAGATGCTGAATGGTTCCGGTGCTGGGGTGATACTGGTATCCCCCCGAGGAGAAGAGCTCATATATGTCCTCCAGATTCACTTTGATTCCTCCAACAACGAAGCAGAATATGAAGCACTCTTGTATGGGTTACGTATGGCCATCTCACTCGGCGTCCATCGCCTCATGGTCTATGGCGACTCATATTTGGTAGTCAATCAAGTGATGAAGGAGTGGGACGTCAGAAGCCCAGCCATGATTGGCTACTGCAACGCGGTGAGGAAGTTGGAAAAGAAGTTTGAGGGGTTAGAGCTCCATCATATACCCCGACTGAAAAATCAAGTAGCCGATGATTTGGCAAAGATAGGCTCCAAGAGAGAAGCCATTCCCAGTAATGTGTTCCTGGAGCATATTCATGCACCTTCAGTTCAAGAAGATCCCTTCACTGAAGAGCCCCCACAGCCAAAGAGTGCCACCGATCCGACTGAAGTTGAGATTATAGCCGTGGTCGACCTAATCATGGATATTTTGGTTATTACTCCCGATTGGACAATGCCGTACATTGCATATATCCTTAGGAAGGAACTCCCAGAGGATGAAGAAGAGGCTCGACAGATCGTCCGTCGATCCAAAGCCTTTACTGTGATAAGAGGACAGCTGTTCAGGGAAAGTGTAACCGAAGTCAGCCAGAAATGCATAACCCCGGAAGAAGGTCTAGTGATCCTCAATGACATCCACTCGGGGACATGTGGCCACCATGCGCCCTCCAGGACCATTGTGGCTAAAGCATACCGAGCTAGATTTTATTGGCCACGAGCGAATGAAATGGCGAAAGATATAGTCGACAGATGTGAAGGCTGCCAGTTTTACTCCAATATGTCCCACAAACCTGCATCAGCCCTAAAGACCATCCCACTCGTCTGGCCCTTTGCTGTTTGGGGATTAGATATGGTTGGACCGCTGAGGACTGGTAGGAGCGGCTTCACTCACGTGCTAGTAGCAGTCGACAAGTTTACCAAGTGGACTGAAGCCAAGCCTATCAAAAATCTGGAAGCTAGTACTGCCGTCAGCTTCATCAAAGAATTCATGTTCAGATATGGAGTTCCGCACATCATCATCGCTGACAATGGATCGAACTTCGGTTCAGATGAGTTCAGCGCCTTCTACGCCTCCCAAGGAACACGAGTCGACTACGCTTCAGTCGCCCATCCTCAGTCGAATGGACAAGCAGAAAGAGCAAATGGCCTGATTCTCAAAGGACTGAAACCCCGACTGATGCGAGACCTCAAGCATGCAGCGGGTGCCTGGGTTGATGAACTTCCATCAGTTCTTTGGGGATTGAGGACAACTCCCAATCGGTCGACTGGCCGAACATCATTCTTCTTGGTCTATGGAGCCGAAGCTATTCTATCGAGTGACTTGCTTGATAATGCACCACGAGTCGAGCTCTTCTCTGAAGATGAAGCACAACAAGCTCGGCAGGACGCAGTCGACCTCCTAGAGGAGGAAAGAGAGATGACCTTGATCCGGTCGACCATTTATCAGCAAGACTTGCGTCGATTCCATGCCAGAAATGTGAAGGGCCGGGCCTTTCAAGAAGGAGACTTGGTTCTTCGAGTGGATCAGCAGAAACCACACAAGCCCGCTCCTACTTGGGAAGGCCCTTTCATTGTCACCAGAGTGCTCCACAACGGAGCATAGCACCTTTACAATGTCGAGCATAAGAAGGACGAGCCACGGTCCTGGAATGCGGAGTTGCTCCGCCCCTTTTACACTTAAGTACTCATTCGAATAAAATGTAATAAGAAATACCTTTGTAATTTGCTTATCAAAGACAAGAGCTTTACAGTCCTCTTAAACGATTGTTGTTGCTTTTATTTGTGCCTGAAATCCCCCTAGTGGGTGACTTAGCTGCGAATCCATTTCGCCTCAGTTTAAAAGAAAATCCTACCAAGTGGTGAGCAAACCTCCCACTCGGAGGCTTAGCTGCGAATCCATTTCGCCTAAGTTTGTAAAATCCTACCGAGTGGTGAGCAAGCCTCCCACTCGGGGGCTTAGCTGCAGTCCAGTACTCGCCTAAGTTTGTAAAATCCTACCGAGTGGTGAGCAAGCCTCCCACTCGGGGGCTTAGCTCCAGTCCAGTACTCGCCTAAGTTTAAAAAATCCTACCGAGTGGTGAAAAAGCCTCCCACTCGGGGGCTTAGCTGCAGTCCAGTACTCGCCTAAGTTTAAAAAATCCTACCGAGTGGTGAGAAAGCCTCCCACTCGGGGGCTTAGCTGCAGTCTAGTACTCGCCGAAGTTTGTAAAATCCTACCGAGTGGTCAGCAACCCTCCCACTTGGGGGCTTAGCTGCAGTCCAGTACTCGCCTAAGTTTAAAAAAATCCTACCGAGTGGTGAGAAACCCTCCCACTCGGGGGCTTAGCTGCAGTCCAGTACTCGCCAAAGTTTAAAAAATCCTACCGAGTGGTGAGCAACCCTCCCACTCGGAGGCTTAGCTGCAGTCTAGTACTCGCCTAAGTTTAAAAAATCCTACCGAGTGGTGAGCAACTGTCCCACTCGGGGGCTTAGCTGCAGTCCAGTACTCGCCTAAGTTTAAAAAATCCTACCGAGTGGTGAGCAACCCTCCCACTCGGGGGCTTACACTACTAGAAAAAGGGCTATAGATGGGATTGACACTAATGGCGCACCAAACAAGCGGTGCGCCATTAGTATATACTAATGGCGCACCACCTTCTGATACGCCATTAGAGTTGAAACTACTAATGGCGCACCTGGCCCAGGGTGCGCCATTAGTATCAATTTTTTTTGAACTAGTGCGCCTGTCCGAACATACTAATGGCGCATCCAGACACAGTGCGCCATTACTAGTTGTAACTAGTAATGGCGCACCTGTCGGAAAGTGCGCCACTAATGTTGTTTTTTTATTATATTTTTTATTCCTTTTTTTTGCAAAACTACTAATGGCGCACTGTTCCACCGTGCGTCATTACTAGTTTAAACTAGTAATGGCGCACTGTGGAACAGTGCGCCATTAGTATGTTTTTTTGCAAAACTACTAATGGCGCACCACCAGAAGGTGCGCCATTAGTAACCTGGATTACTAATGGCGCATTTAGAGTTGGTGCACCATTAGTAAGTGGGCAGCAACAAGATATTTTGGACAGCCTCTCCTACCCACACTCACTTTCTCCCCACTTCATTCTCTCCACCTCCTCCTTGTCTCGGGTGCCTCCTCTTTTTCACCTCATTTCCACCATAGATTAATTCAATTTAAGTGGTTAAATTACCTTGTTTTGATAGGTAAGTAAGGGGGGAAGCTATATTTATGTTGTTCTCCCTACAACAATGTGCACATGCACTTTTTATGGCCTAGGATATGTGTTTGTGCACATGCGCATTTCAATGTGCACATGCGCATATGAAGGATGCAGGCCCGAGGATACCCGCCTGAAAGTAACGCTCATGGCTCTGGAGATGAAGGTAAAACACAAAATGACCGACGCATGCTTCGACGAGAACATGTCATTCTGGCACGAACGTCTTCCCAAGGGGAACAAGTGCCCGACCAGTTTGGAGGAGGCGAAGAAAATCGTGTGTCCTCTGGATTTACCGCACGTGAAATACCATGTGTGCATTTACAATTGCATCATTTATCGGGACGAGCACGCGGAGTCTACCATATGTCCGGTGTGCGGCGTCACTCGATACAAGAAGAGGAAGAAAGCTCCTCGAAAAGTGGTGTGGTACTTTCCAATCACTCCTCGTCTGCAGCGGTATTTCGCGGACCCTAAGGTAGCAAAGCTCCTGTGTTGGCACGCAGATAGGGAGGAGAAGAAGCGAGAAGATGACGCAAATGATCCGGAGATAGATAAAAAAGACAAGATGCTGAGTCACCCTAAGGATGCGAGCCAGTGGCAAGCGTTGAACTTCGAATACCTAGAATTTGGGAAGGATCCAAGGAACATCGTGCTGGGCGCGAGCACCGATGGAGTCAATCCATTTGGCAGCCAGAGAAGCACACATAGCACCTAGCCTGTGTTTGTGTGGATGTACAACCTTCCCCCCTGGTTGTGCATGAAGAGGAAGTACATTCACATGAGTATGCTAATTGAAGGGCCGAAACAACCAGGGAACGACATCAATCTGTATCTGGGGCTGCTGAAGGAGGATCTAGACACACTGTGGAAAACGCCAGCCTATATGTGGGACGCCGCAGAGAAAGAATATTTCCCTATGAGAGCCGCACTGCTCACGACGGTGCACGACTATCTCGGTTACGGATATCTCGCGGGGTAGGTAGTCCACGGATTTTCTGGATGCGTAAGGTGCATGGATGACACAACGTATCGCCAGCTAGATAGAGATCCCGGGTCTTCGAAAACCGTGTTCATGGGACATCGAAGGTGGCTTCGCGAAGTAGGACACAAAAAGTCGTCGCAAAGGCAAGAAGACCAGAAATGACTACCCTCCCGCGTGCTTCACTCTAAGTCAGGAGGAGATTGAGCAGTTTTTCACCTGCCTCCTAGGAGTAAAACTTCCTTACGGTTACGCGGGGAAGATAAGCAGACACCTAGACCCAGCGAAGCAGAAGTTCAGCGGGATGAAGTCTCACGACTGTCACGTGCTGATGACACAAATACTTCCAGTTGCAATCCATGGGATCATGGACGCGCACGTCCGTGAAACGCTATTTGGCCTATGCAACTTTTTCGACGTCATCTCTCGGAAGTCGATTGGCGTGAGGCAACTTAGAAGGCTACAGGAAGAGATCGTGGTGATACTATGCGAGCTTGAGATGTACTTCCCGCCCGCATTCTTCGACATTATGGTGCATCTGCTGGTCCATATAGTGGAGGATATCATCCAACTCGGGCCGACGTTCCTGCACAGCATGATGCCGTTCGAAAGGATGAATGGTGTCATCAAAGGATACGTTCGCAACATGTCACGTCCAGAGGGAAGCATAGCCAGGGGCTTTCTGACTGAAGAGTGCATCTCCTACTGCATGAATTATCTAGGCATCGAGAACCCCGTTGGTCTGCCCGTCAACAGGCACCTCGGCAGGCTCGCTGGATGGGGTCACCGTGAGGGTCGCCGCGAAATGCATGTCGACTTCGAGGGTCGACTCGCCGACTTTGAAAGAGCAAACCTAGTCGCGCTACAACACATAGACGTGGTCGATCCTTGGGTGGTAGAGCACAAAACCTTTATTAAGAAGACGTACAATGACCGAGGCCAACAGAGGACGGACAGAGATATACTCAAAGAGCACAACTCATGTTTCACGCGTTGGTTCAAGCAGAAGCTTCTGTCGTACACTTTACATGAGGATTCTTCCGCGGAAGAACAACTCATATTCGCCTTGTCACAGGGCGCCGAGCACAACCTGATGACCTATGAGGCGTACGATATCAATCGCTACACATTCTTCACCGAGGCCAAGGACATGAAGAGCGATGGTTATCAGAACTCCGGGGTAACGATGGAATCCTACACCGGTAACGACAAGGACTGATACTACGGAAGGATCGAGGAGATCTGGAAGCTGAGCTACGCTGGAGAGAAGGTCCCGATGTTCCGTGTCAGATGGGCCAAGAGCGTCCTAAAAGAAGACCGGTATTTCACCACCATGGTTATACACGAAGCCAAATCCAAGACCGCGGGCGCAAACGTCACCGCAAAAAATGAGCCATGGGTACTGGCTTCCCAAGTGGACCAATGCTTCTTCATTACCGACCCGTCAAAGCCCAGCCGTGTTGTCATGAGGAGAGGCAAAAGGAAGATCATCGGAATGGATGGAGTAGCCAATGAGCAAGACTTCGACAAGTACGGTGACCCGAGGATCGAACATGACAACGATGATGAAGTAGCAGCATACACCACAAGAAGAAGCAGGACCACCCTACCTAAAGGACGTCCGTTCCACAGAAGAACTCCATTTGCGAAAAAGAAGGGCATGAAGATTGTGAATAGATAACTAGCTAAGATCGATTGTATTTTAAATCGTAACCTTCATTTCTCGATTGTATTTCATGGGCACTTGTTGAACTATCATGAATATTTTTAAATTTCATGGACACTCGATCTCGATCCCCCTCCATCACGATCGCTATCCCACCTCGCCAGATCCGGTCCCCCTCGCCGCCGAGCACCCACCGGTCCACCGGCCGCCGCCGCCGACCCCCCGCACCCTCGATTCCCCTACTCAACCGCCGCCGCCGACCCCACGCATCCTCGATTCCCCTACTCAACCGCCGCCGCCGACCCCCTGCACCCCTCCCCTACTCAACCACCGCCGCCGACCCCCTGCACCCCCCGCACCCTCCCCCGCTCCACCGGCATTACTATTTGATGATATTTAAAAAAAATTATTACTGTCTTATAAAAAAATATATTACTGTTATGATTTAAACAAGTTTGAACATATTTAAACACAAATAAGTATCAAACAACATTTTAAATGCATAAAAAAATGTGGAGCTTGGGAATCAAACCCAGGACCTCCTGGTGTGAGAACTGGCTGCTGACAAGTCGAGCTAGTAGAGGGAACTTGATGTGGATCAGGTCAGGTGGAAGATAACCTGTTGGCTCGAGCAGAAATCAAAAAAAAAATACTAATGGCGCACCAGGGTGAGGTGCACCATTAGTATGGATGTACTTATGGCGCACCGAGGGGTGGTGCGCCATTAGTATTGTGCCGCCCCCATCCATATTTCCTCCCCGGCCCAAACCTATCCCCTCTCTCTCCCTCGCCCTCGCCCTCGATCCCCTTCCCCTCTCCTCTCCCGACGCCGCTGCCCCGCCACCTTGACACCGCCCCGATGCCGCCTCGACGTCTCGACGCCGCCTCGACGCCCCGACACCGCCTCGACGCCCCGACGCCGCCTCGACGCCGCCCCGACGCCGCCTCGACGCCGCCCCGACGCCGCCTCGACGCCGCTGCCCCGCCGCCTCGACGCCGCCTCGACGCCGCCCCGATGCCACCGAGGAGCACGACCTGGGGCAGGCGCACGGCGTGCAGGGCTACCCCACCCTCCTCTTCTTCATCGACGGCGTGCCCAGGGACTACTCCGGCGAGAGGACCAAGTGAGCAATTTCTGTAGATCCCCAATTCCCTCCCTGTTCCCGCTCCGCAGCTGCTGAGAATTTTGTTTTTGCTTTGCTGCAGGGACGCCATTGTCGCTTGGATCGGCAAGAAGCTGGGCCCTGCAGTGCAGAACCTCACCGCCGTCGACAAGGCCGAGAAGATCGTCACCGGCGATGACGTGGCCGTGCTCGCCTTCCTCGACCACCTCTCGGTATGCAATGCGCCTTCTCCAGTGGCAGCAAAGTCAAACAAACCCAAAATTGGTTCAGTTGCAAACCATGTTACCCACATTGACCCAAAATTGGTTGAATTGCAAACCATGTGACCCAGATTGACCCAAGAATACAATGCTTGAATTGTGGCCAAACCGAGAACATGTGGCCATGTTACCCAAAATACAGTGCACCTAGTTTTCCCAATGCCTTTATTCTTCTGCTTGCTCACTACTAGATGAAATGTCAACCTGCATTTTCCATTTCCATGTTCTGAGAACAAATCCGAGATGTGCTCGTATGTTTAGCTCTCGGTACGCAATGCACCTTCTCCAAGCATAGCAAAGTCCAGCAACCCAACCTGCTTCAACTGCATCCATTACAAGAATAGTGTTCCTTTACAAGCATAGTAGAGCATAGTATGGATTCTAATGTTCAACTCTGACTAAACAGGTTCTGCAAACGGTCTTTTACTGCACTTGACTGAAGAAGTAGGTGTCTGCTATATCCTGCACTTGAGGTGAGTTGTGTTCTCAGGTTTACATTGCAATGGGCACTCTTCTTGTAAACACAAATTCAGATTTATATAGTATATGCTGGCATGACTGTTTTTATTAGGCAGGACAGTGCAGTAGTTGATGTATCTTGGGTTGATTATAAAGTTGCTTGGGTTTAATATTACCCAGCATGATGATGTATCAATGTAGCTTCTTCTATATACTAATTTGCATCAAAGTGTAGAACAAAGCATCAGACTGAATAACTAATAGTGGGTAATTAACCTAACTATTCATTTTTCCTTAGGTTAATATTAAAATGTCCAGTGTATATATATTTGAAAATGATTGATGCTAGATGTTAATTTGCTGGTACTAGCTAGAATTTGGCACTGAAAAGCAAAAGCAAAAGCTAATTAACTGCTGGGTAATAGCACTGGTACTAGGTAGCTAAAATATGTGTTCTGAAACACTGAGAGCAGAAACACTTACTACATACATATGCTCAAGAAACACTTACTAACCAGAAAAGGTTTTGACTTGAAATGTTAATAGCATAGAGAGCACCACAAGTTAAACACCTCAATCTGTTAGTATTTGTCTGCATTTTCTCACATTCTTCTTGTATCTGATCCAGTATTGCTTGTAGTGGTTTGTCCAAAATGTTGAATGATACTGCTTGGAGATGCATATATTGTTTCACCTCTTCACACGCCAATGTATTTTCCATGTTGTGATGGAGGCCTTTTTGCCTTGTCCACCCGAGAGGCCCTTGAGTTTGCTGGAATGTCGATTAACTTCCATTCCGGCAAATTCGGGTACTCCATATGCCCTATTTTCAGCAAAGGTCATGCTGAAATTTTCCGTGAATTTTAGCATGACTTTGCTAAAAATAGGACATATGGGGTACTTGTGACTAATGCATGGGTGTCGACAAACCATTAATTATACAACCTTGGCTTTTAGGGTGCCTCGGTGTCAATAAAAACCGAAATGATGAAAGCTTAGGCTTTTAGGGTGCCTCGGCGTCGAAAAACCCTCAATGATAAAAGCTTAGCTTTTAGGATGCCTCGGTGTCGACAAACCCTAAATGATGAGACCATGATCTTGTTCCTTGACAATAACCAACTTTTTTACCAAACTTTGTTCCTATTTAGAGAGAAACATGGCCAACAACGATGAGGCCGGGGGTTCGGGCGGCACGGCATTCTGGGAGCTGTCCCAGGAGATGGAGGAACAACCTCACTTGTATGAGGACGCCGCCTTCCCCACCGATCCTGAGACCACTGATGGTGCCGCCGAGGATGACCCCACTGATGCCACTACTGATGGTGCCGCCGAGGATGCTACCACTGATGATGGTGGCGCACGCACAGATGGCAGCCAACCGAAGAGGCAACGGAAGGACCGGCGCCCGACCATGCTCCGCACCCTCAAGGAGGAAGTTACTGAAGTGGACTCCGACGGGAATCCAACGGCACCCAAATGAATAGTCAAGGGGTACTCGCTTCAGCTCGGGTGCATTCTCCGGAGCACCGTCTCGATCAACACCGAGAACCTGAGGCATCCTGACTAAGGGAATTTGCGCAACCTCCTCTTCACGAAGCTGCACGAACGATACAAGTTCCCCGCTGAATTTCATCGTGATGATGCTCATCGTGATGACCGCAACTCTCTTCTATGTGATGATGCTCATCGTGATGACCGCAACTCTCTTCTATGTGATGGTAGTTTAGATGATCGATATCGACTTGTAGTGTGAAGACAAACTCGCTACTCGTGGTCTCGAGACTTGTAATATAATGTTCTATCTTTGTTCGGTCTTTTCAATTCGGAGACTAATATGATGAATTGTATTCGGAGACTAATATGATGAATTGTATTCAGAGACTAATCTTCTATTGTATTCGATGAATCTGTTGTTGATGTGTGCTGTCTATATTTTGTCCAATTATACATTTTGTAACCTGTGCAAAAAACAGAAAATTAAAAAATAAAAAAACCTAATATTCATACTAATGGCGCATCACATCGCAGTGCGCCATTAGTATGCCAAAGGATACTAATGGCGCATCATTAAACAATGCGCCATTAGTATGCCGAAGTTACTAATGGCGCATCTTGTTGTTGTGCGCCATTAGTATGCCAAAGCACCTGGGTATACATGCCCCCCTGGGAGGCATACTAATGGCGCACTATTGTATATACTAATGGCACATCTGAGGTCCGCCATTAGTATACCAGATACTAATGGCGCACCAGTGGCGTGGCACTAATGTCGCACCACTAATGCGCCATTAATGGCCAAATTAGGTGCGCCATTAGTAGGCCTTTTCCTAGTAGTGTTAGCTGCAATCCAATACTCGCCCAAGTTTAAAAAATCCTACCGGGTGGTGAGCAACCTCCCACTCAGAGGCTTAGCTGCAGTCGAGTACTCGCCTAAGTTTAAAAAATCCTACCGAGTGGTGAGCAACCCTCCCACTCGGAGGCTTAGCTGTAGTCCAGTACTCATGTAAGTTTAAAAAATCCTACCGAGTGGTGAGCAACCAACCCACTCGGGGGCTTAGCTGCAGTCCAGTACTCGCCTAAGTTTAAAAAATCCTACCGAGTGGTGAGGAACCCTCCCACTCGGAGGCTTAGCAGCAGTCCAGTACTCGCCTAAGTTTAAAAATCCTACCGAGTGGTGAGCAACCCTCCCACTCGGAGGCTTAGCTGCAGTCCAGTACTCGCCTAAGTTTAAAAAATCCTACCGAGTGGTGAGCAACCCTCCCACTCGGGGGCTTAGCTGCAGTCCAGTACTCGCCTAAGTTTAAAAAATCCTACCGAGTGGTGAGCAACCCTCCCACTCGGGGGCTTAGCTGCAGTCCAGTACTCACCTAAGGTTTAAAGTTCGTTTGTATCCGCAAGAATGGCAAGGTGCAGGTCGACTGCAACCTTCTCCTTCGGATCTGCGCCACAAATACAACGTACGCTCCATCCCCATCTACAAGGACGACGAGGTGCAGGTCGACTACAACCTTCTCCTTTGGAGCTGCGCCACAAATACAACATGCGCTCCATCCCCAGCCGCAAGGACGATGAGGTGCAGGTCGACTGCAACCTTCTCCTTAGGAGCTACACCACAAGTTCAACTTGCGCTCCATCCCCATCTGCAAGGACGACGAGGTGCAGGTCGACTGCAACATTCTCCTTAGGAGCTACGCCACAAGTACAACGTACGCTCCATCCCTATCTGCAAGGGCGACGAGGTGCAGGTCAACCACGACCTTCTTCTCCGAGCTACGCCACAAATACAACTTGCGCTCCATCCTTGTCCGTAGGGACGACGAGGCGCAGGTCGATTGAAGTCTCCACTTCAGGGCTACATCTCAAAGAGCAAATTCCACGCGAAGGCAAATACAAGCATATTCAGAAATAAACCAAGTTCAGATAGATCCTAAAAGTTCCAGGCGGTGGATCAAAAGTATTCGAGCATCAAGCCCGAAGTAGTTTAACAGTTACACAATCACTCGGCATTCCGAGGCAAATAAAGGTGGAGCATAATGTTTTTCGGTCAGGCGTCAGGAGAAGGACTGGCTGGGTCGCAGAAACTGTCAAGGTCTATGCTGTCTGCAATACGAGTGGCGGCTTCAAGGAAAGTGTCCATGAAGGACTAGAAAGTGTGTCTCTTGGTGTTAGCAACCTTGAGTTCTGCCAGCTTGTCTTCTTTGACGTCTTTGCAGTGCACTCAGACTAGGGACAACACGACATCAGCGCCACAACGAGCGGATGACTTCTTCCATTCTTGCACTCGGTCGGGGATTTGATTCAGTCGAGCCATCAGGGACTCGAGATCTTGTGACGGTTCTGCCTGAGTTCAGAGTTCAGCATCAACCCGAGTCATCACCGCTTTCAGGCGGGCAAGATAAGTAACCGCGCTGTCCATGCGAGATTCCAACTGTAGTACATTCATCGCAACATCATCCTTGACTGGACAGTTTATGGGGTCAAGACCTGTCTCGACCCGCCCAGTTTCCGCTTCAAAGTCTTGACAAAACTCTGCACAGTCGAGTGAATGGTGAGTCGACGATATAGTTAAAATTGACAGTCGACAGAAACAAGTTAGTCAACCATCAGTACCTTCAAGGTTTAAGACCAACTTTGCTGCAAGCTGGCCCAGATAAGACTCCAAATCGCCCTTCTTAACTTTGAGGTTCCCAAGCTCGTCAGTCAGCTTGTCCTTGTCCTTCTTCAGTCGCTCGACCTCTCGATTGGCATCAGAGACAACAGTCTTCAATTTGGAATTCTCTTCTTCTAGCTTGTCGACCGAAGCAAGCTTCTTGTCGGTAAGCGCAGTTTTCTCTCACGCTTCCTTCTGCAGCAGCAAGATCCAGATCCTTCTTTTCCAAAGCCTGCTTCATTTTCTCTAAAGAAATAACACTCTTCAGATGGGCTTGGAGTTGATGGTTTTCACTACGTACATCTTCTCGAGTGGAGTCACTCGGTTCAAAAGAATGGAAAGGAAAAGTGCCAGCAACAGTAAGATAAACAATTCATGATTGGTTACCTCCCATGGCAGCTACTTCATCGCGAGCAGTCTTGAGATTCTTTTTGGCCAGTTCCAGATCAAGGTTGAGGCTGATTTGTTGCTGGTTCAGTGTAGAGAGTTGAGCACCGAGATCACAAGATTTCTATAGCCAACACATAAGACTCGTCAGTCGACTGAAATGAAAGACATCACTGGCGACAGCTACTCCAAGACTACCATCAAATCAAACATTCAAAAAAGAGAGGTTCAGATTCTCAGACCACAGTCGACTGCCCACAGTCAACTATGGTCTCGGGGACTACACCCAGTGGGTGCACTTAGCATGCACCCACTGGTTTTAATTCCACTAGGCATGGTCCGCCTAGCGCGAGTTGTAAAAAAGAAAGTTCAGATTCTCGGACCACAGTTGACTGCCCGTGGTCAACTATGGTCTCGGGGACTACACCCAGTGGGTGCACTTAGAGTGCCCCCACTAGTTCAAAGATTCAGCTTGAGTTGATCCAAAGTGACTTATACAATTTAAAAAAGGGACAACACCCCAGTGGGTGATCAGACGAGAAATATGACCAACTAACCTGGACATTGGTTTGCAGAGCAGCTCCGGTGTTGAAGGCCACCTGACTGGCCTCATGCACCACTTTCATTTGGCCCATCACAAGATTTAACTGAAGAAGAGCTTCCTTGGCAGCAGTCGATGGGTCGTTCGGAGTCTGATACACAGTAAAAAGCGATGCGGGCAGAGCAGTCGAAGCAGCTGCATGATATGAAGTGTGGAGTTGTATCAGTGCAGCAGAAGTCTGAGCAGTTGATCCTGATGGACAACCAGTTGACAGCGGGACAGCGAAGGTGACGTTGGTTCAAGCCGGATCTGTCGATTGCTCGATTGCCGTCCCAGGCGTCACGGTCGACTGAAGAATCTGGACCTCAGGCGCTTTCCCGCCCAGTTCCTTGTATTTCCTCCTCCCCCCACCCCCCTTAGCGGTGCTTCTTCTTCATCATCTGGGAGCACAACAACGTCTCGTGGAACTGCAATAAACAGAGAAAGTCGTACGGATATCCGACAAACAATCCAGTCGACCAATTAAATTCGAATCGGGCAGACTTACTGGCTTTGGAGGTAGCTACGTCGTCGGTTTCCTCGTCGACCGGATTCTTGTCAATGTCCATGTCAGTCGCAGCTGAGGTCGAGCTATAAAGGTTCATCATCCACTTGGTCAGAACAAAAAAGTCAGTCGGAATAAGAAAATACGGGAAGAACATTTACCCAGAAGCAACAGGAACGTCCATCTTGATTCTAGGCAAGGTCTTCCGAGCCTTCGAAGGATTGACCTTGGGCTGCTTGGTGACCTTCTGAGCCAATTCTGGAGTCGGAGACCGAGCACGTTTTTGAGACGGAGCACTCGACGCCACAGCTTTACCGCGCCTGCCCATGGGATCACGGTGCTACTTGGATCGACGTTCGGAACGAGGCGGTGAGTGCGCTACTTCCTCATTGTCTGACTCATCGCTCTCATCTTCATCATTGTCGGCTAGTGACTCCTACTCGCCGCTCTCCTCCACACTGTCCTCGCCCTCTTGGTCTTGCTCTAGAGCTTGTTCGCCATTGGGCATTGAATACAGCTCCGTGTAAATCTACAAGACAAGGAGCCGACTGCAAGTTAGTCAGATTGACAAACAATCGAAAAACACGTCTAAAAGCTTAGTTGAAATGGCAAAACCTTGTCTAGTTGGTTTCTGTCGCTGAAATGGCTGACTCTCCTAGCACCCCTGGGGTTGTCCTTGTTCCCGGTGATACCCTTCAACCACTCGGCCACTATTTTGGCCGCCACCTCCTCCGGATGAACCCGAGCGGTGTCACCAGCCCCGGAGTACATCCACATGGAGTGGTCACGAGCTTGTAGTGGTTGGATGCGCCGACTAAGGAACACCTCTAGTAGATCCATGCAAGTGACACCTTGGTTGATCAACTGAACCACTCTCTCGACGAGCATGCCTGTCTCCGCCTTCTTCGCGGCAGTCATTTTCAACGAAGATGGAGTTTGAACTCGATCAAAAGAGAAAGGGGCAAGTCCAGTCGACTGGCCTGGCGTCAGGATGTCCTGGCAGTAGAACCAGGTCGACTGCCAGCCCCTGACCGAGTCTAGAAGAGTCGTTGAGGGAAAAGAACTTCTTTTCCTCTTCTGAATACCCAGACCCCCACACATCTGGATAACATGGGTTTTCTCATCGTTCGAGTTTGCTTTCTTCACCGATTGGGAGCGGATGGTAAAGATGTGCTTGAAAAGACCCCAGTGCGGTCGACATCCAAGGAAATTCTCGCACATGGATACAAACGCGACAAGATACATGATGGTGTTGGGAGTAAAATGATGGAGTTGGGCCCCAAAGAAATTCAAAAAACCCCGAAAGAAGGGGTGTGGAGGAAGAGAGAAGCCGCGGTCGACATGGGTGGTGAGCAGAATGCACTCACCCGGTCGCGGCTGCGGTTCCGTTTCCCCCTCTGGCAGCCGCGCAGACTCGTGGACGATCAGCCCTAACTCGGCCATATCGTCCAAGTCCTCCTGTCGAAGCGAAGATCGGATCCAATCTCCCTGGATCCAACCCGACGGCAGCTCCGAGCGTGATGAAGACCCCTGATTCGTCTTCCTGCTTTTCGCCGCCTCCATCGCCTTCTTCGCACGTTCTAGCGCCGCCGTTCTCTCCTTCCCCATGGAGGCGAGGCGGTGGCGTTGAGAGTGGAGAAGCCGGATGGGGCGAAGGAGCAAGAGGAAGAAGAAAGAGAATGGGCACGCACAGTGCGGACACCTCGGTCTCGCCGCTTTTAAAGGCCCACTTCTGAGTGGCTGACGCGTGGGTCCGGGCGATCCTGTCAAATCCCTCCAATAGTCATGCACAGGATACATGGCGAAAAAGGTGGCGCAGAAATCGCAATGCCCTGTCTATCCACTCTGCTTACCACGGCGCGTTCCCTCTGGCGCGCTCCTACCGAAATTTCGAATCCCGCGAAATCTGGGATCCTCGGCAATCGATCACGCCAAAGATTTCGCATCAAAGATGACACTCGACAGACGATGTCATAAAAACCAATCATTAATTGTTGAATCGATCAAGGGTGACTGAAACGAAGCCGAAAGTTCCAAGACTAGCCTCGATGCAGAGATGAATTCTTGAGAAAGGCAAGAGTCAAGGCAAAATCAACTTCAACCTTCTTTTCACTCGGACCTCAATCCATTCGGGGGCTAATGATGAGGACATAGACCTGGGGTAGGGTAATAGGCCTGACCTATACGTCCTACCTAAGGTCCTTGTCTTAGAAGCAAAGAAGTTGAAGAGTAAACAAGGTGGACCCGATAAAGGTGTCGAGTGCAATCCACTCGACCTGCCATTCACTCGGAGACTCCTTCTTTGAGTCACTCGACTATTCAACCACTCGACCATGTAAAAGACCACTCGACATACAAGAAGACCTAAAGTCGTTTTGCACAGCAACGGTCGGGCATTTACTCGTATATTTAATGATCATTTGTAGCACTTTATTACAGACATTACTTGTAATGCTCTCTATTTATGAACATTGAACCCTGTGTAACAGAGGGGAGCTGGGGTCCTGGCGCACTCTATATAAGCCACCCCCCTCCTCTGGGACAAGGGTTCGCACCCCCTGTAACTCACACGCATATAATCCAGTCGTCCGCCTCTGGGCTCTGAGACGTAGGATTGTTACTTCCGCCGAGAAGGGCCTGAACTCGTAAAACTCGCGTGTACAACTCCTCCATAGCTAGGATCTTGCCTCTACATCCCTACCCCCCTATTCTACTATCAGACTTAGAACCACGACAGACTCCTCCTAGGATGAGTAGGGCACGGGAGGCGGCAGGGCATGGTGTGCCAACTGGCCGGTCCGTATCCCGTGTTCTACTCTTCCTCGCCGGAGACCGCACCTTCACATCACGGGTCTTGAACCCCGCCCCCGTACATAGAGATCGCAGATGGAGGCCGCTGGTCGTCGCCGTAGAATAGGTTTATGGTCGGGTTTCTTTTATTTTTCTGTCCTATAAAAGTTCGAAATGGAATGAAATTCTGCCGTGTTTGCATTAATCTCGGCCGGTGTATATGAACTTTCACGATAATATACATATTGTAGGAGTACTAGCAAGATGCCCGTGCGTTGCACGGAAGATCAAGATCTTGTGGGAGAAAAGGATGAACGAGGGAAAGCCTTATCTGCAAATGTGGAGAGGAGTGCGGGTAAATTGTCATAGTTTCCTTCCTATCCGTTAGATATAGATCGGACGACCTGTATTGCAGGATGACAGGCACACCATCATCACCAACTCTACTTTTTAATGAACCGAGACAAATCTAACATGTGAAGTAAAATAAACACATAGAGTCTATACATACACAAATTATCTTAGGCACTCCAATAGTACGTCCACTACACATTCACGCATTTCACATCTTTCTACATCTATGGGAACCTACGAAAGGGTTAACGTAAATTGCCTCTCTCTCTCCTCCCCTGATTTTCATGGTGGTGGGCCCCTCCCTCCCCCCAATCTACAATCAACAGCTCACACGTTTCACATTACGTTAATTACGTAACTGGGATTACGTAGGTGTAGCATTACTCGTCCTAAAAAACCCAACTAAGCCAACCTCCCAGCATATCGCGCGGGAAAAGACCCGGCCGCGCCGTTTTAGTCGGGATTACTGGATTACTAGTAGTAGTATCGATGGATCGCGTGAAGCAACAATTTTTTTTGAGGGGGCGAAGCACCTAGTTTAAAAGGAAAAAAAGGCGGTACACTCACAGCACTACTGTCGCGGTCGCATTGTACCCCACACACGTTCGGTCCTGCACACGGCTCAAGCAAACAGAATGCACTTCGGCTTGCCTCTTCACGGACACGTGAAACTTCACTTGGAGAAACTAACCATGTGCCAAACTCCCCCGCCCACCGCACGAAAATCCTCCCCCCCCCCCCACACACCCAAAAATTCCCCCCAAATCCGATTCAACCGCCCTTCGGCCAACTAGCCAATAATATTCCCCAAACCCCCTCCCCCTGTCCCCCTCCACTCCATTCGCTCCGCCATAGCCGCCCTCCCCGCCGGGCCGATACGTCGGCGCCGCGGTTCGGCGATCCTCTTGCTCCCACAGGACGCTCTCGTAGACTGCCGTCCTCTAGCCGTGCCGCCACCTTTGGCTATGTTCTTGTGGAGGCGCACGGCGGTCAGCGCCGCCACCGCTGGCGATGTTCATGTGGAGATGCACGGCGGTCAGCTTCTCCCACGGTACGCGCATTCTAGACTGAGGCCCCGCTCATGTCGGTGTAGCGCTGAATGTTAGCTAATAGACGTTGTTAATCTCACTGTTTGCCGAAGTAGTTTACTGTCAATATTCCCTGCTTAAGAAGCTTCCTTGCCCTGTTCTGCACTCAATCTGCTTAGCTGAGATGGCATGCCAAGGCCGATTAGTTGATAAAATATCCTGCCATATATTTATTGTGACGTAGATTGCCATGGTCTAGTAGCCAATATGTTAGGTGAAATAGCTCTACACTGTTTTATACTCGATCTTTGTTGCTGCGATGGCCTTCGATAGTTCGATGGCTGTGTGCTCAGCCTCATTGACTATTGAAACAGCCTGCAATAATTTGGCACTCAAATCTGTTTGCTGAATTAGCTTTACATATATTTTGTTACTTAGATCTGCTCGTCCAAATATCTTGCCATAGCTTTAGACATCGACCTAGGTATTTTTTTCTGGACTTCATAAAAAAGCATATACGTTTTTCCTGTAATATCTAGTAGAAGAACTAATTTGTATGTCTAACAGATGGACATGACTTGGATAACTTCTGCTTGAAGATTCTCCGCTGCATATGTCGAGGGGGTTGAAAACGTCATGAACTTTATCAGAGCTGAGTACGATGGTCCGAAATCAGATGTGCTCTGCCCGTGTAGTAGTTGTATGAATTCAGTTACAAGACCCCAGTCAACTGTGCAAAATCATCTACACTTGTATGGGATTTCGGTCACATATACTAGGTGGGTTCATCATGGTGAAGCCGTGAACGTCAATGTTATTGACTACGTGGAAGCAGCAGATCACCATCTTGATCTGCCCGATGCTCAGGTGGAAGAGGAGGAGGAGGAGGTGGTGGTGGAGCCAGTGAGTTTGACCAACATTGAAACATTGCTACGAAATGCTCGTGCATTCCGTGAACTTTCACATGTAGAAGAAAAATGGTGGGCCCGTATGTTGGAACAATGCAACGTTGCTATCACCCCAGGAAATAAGCTGTCAGTATTCTCAGCTATGGTCACCTTTCTTCAGGTGAAGACATCTGAGCAGATGACCAACAAATCATTCGATGCGATGTTGGCTACTTTCCGCAAATCTTTCCCAGATGCGTCTGAGCTGCCACACACCTACAGTAAAATGAAGAATTTCCTTCGTGTAGTTGGAATTGGATATGATATGATCCATGTTTGTAATAATAATTGTGTTCTATTCCGGAAGGATTATGCCAACTTAAGTGAATGCCCGAAATGCAAATCATCAAGATGGAAAGATGGCAATGCTGTGAACAAGATTCCTCATAATGTTCCGAGACATTTTCCAATTACACCAAGATTGCAGAGGTTGTTTCATGATGCTGAAACAAGAGAGGATGTACTGTGGCATTCTAGGAACCAGGAGTATAGAGATCAGAATGTAATGAGCCATCCATCTCATGGTAGTGAATGGAAAAGCTTCAATGTTAAACACAAAGAGTTTGCTGCTGACCCGAGAAACATTAGAATTGGCTTAGCTTCAGATGGATTTAACCCATTTGGCCACCAGAGCGCCACATATAGCATGTGGCCAGTGCTTGTTATCCCTTACAACATGCCTCCAAATGTTTGCACCAAAGAATCAAACTACATGATGGCCTTGCTCATCCCAGGTCCAAAAAGTCCTGGAAAGGACTTTGATTTGTTCATGGAGCCTCTTGTGGAGGAACTTCAACAGCTACGGAAGGGTGTTCTTACTCGAGACCTATATAGCAGCCCACCAGCTGATTTCTTTCTGCATGCTGTTATAATTTGGTGCATCCATGATTATCCAGCTTTGGGCACTATGTCAAGGTGAACGACACATGGTTACAATGCATGTGTTCGCTGTGACAAGAATCCACTGTCATACGCAATACTTAGCAAGATCTGTTACATTGGACACCGCCGTTTCCTTGCCAAGGAAAATTCGGATCCTAGAAAATACCAAAGACATGTGTTGAATGCGAAGCATGAAAACCATGATGCGCCAAAGAGGCTCACCGCCAATGAGTTGCCAGTGGAATTAGAGAAGGTCAGGCATATTACACCAGGAAACCATCCTGGTAATGGTAGCGAGAAAAGGAAGCGTGGTAGGGTAGAAGAGAGATTATTGTTTACCCGCAGGTCCACTTTGTGGGACTTGTATTGGAAAGATTTGGATCTGCGGCATAATCTTGATGTGATGCACATCGATAAAAATATATGTGACAGCATTATCAGCACACTTCTTAATATTGAAGGAAAGACGAAAGATAGCTTAAAATCTAGGATTGATTTGACACACCTGGGTATCAGAAAGGATTTGCAGGTGCAAGATGAAGGTAAACCATGGGATATGGCACCAGCTATGTACGTCTTGGACAAGGTAAAAAGAAAAGAATTCTGTGAGGTCCTATCACGTGTGAGATTCCCACATTGATTTGCATCCAACCCTGAAAGGAGAGTCAGTGTAGATGGAAACAAGGTACAATGGTTGAAAACTCATGACTGCCACGTCCTACTTCAAAGGGTTTTACCTGTTATCCTTAGAGGATTGGGCCGCCCTGACTTATACAGAGAAGTTGCAGAGTTGGGACAATTCTTCAGGGAACTCTGTAGTAGGAATATCAGGATAGATGCTTTGGAGCGTCTTAGAGACAAGATACCAACTATCCTATGCGACCTTGAGAATATATATCCTCCACCCTTCTTTGATGTGATGGTGCATTTGGCTATTTATCTACCTCATGAGGCACTACTTAGAGGTCCAGTACAGTATGGCTGTATGTACCCTATTGAAAGGCGGCTAGGCACTTTCAAGGGCTATGTTAGGAACAGAGCTAGACCCGAGGGTTCCATTGCAGAGGCCTACATTGCTACAGAAGCATTGACATTCTGCTCAAAATACATTGAAACAGCTGATCAGCTTAGCAAAGAGGTGGGTGAAGACAATCTCGGGCTCAATGTTTTTGATTATTCTGTTCGAGTTACAGGGAAGAGTCGACAAGAGGACAAACCTAAAGATTTGGACAAAATGGTTTGGTATGTGTTGAATAACTGTCCTGAGATACTACCTTATATCAAGTAAGTGCAGTACTGCAGCTTATACAACGTAATCTACTAAACTTGTAGCATATTCTTATATATTTAGATGTTTGACGCGATCACTATGTTGTGCAGCATCTACAAAGAGGAGTTACTGCTGCAAAATCCAAGAAACATTGACAAACTGGTTATGGCAGGATTTGCGAAATGGTTCAAGAACCATGTAAGCTTTTGAAGTGCACTGCCAGTTTTTTTAATATATTGAGTACATAAGATGATCAGCTTGTCTATTTTCTAACCATAGGTTAAGAAGATGCGGGAGGATGGGCAGGCAGTTGATGATGCCCTTTACTCACTAGCAATGGGTCCTGATACTCGGGTAAGACATTATGAATCTTGCATTGTTGGAGATGTGCGCTACAACACCCTTGCACGAGACGAAGGTAGGAAGACACAAGACAATGCCATCATGAGCATGGATACGTATGACAAAGAGACAACTGAAATGTATGCTAACATAACAGACATTGTTCAGTTGCAGTATATATCCAGTTTCGAGGATCATCGGTGTGTGGTTCTGTTGTGCTGTCCTTGGTATAACCTGTTTTCCAGGATCGCAAAACCCAAAGCTGATGATTATTTCAAATCCATCAATGTCAAGGCGGCGTACCAGACCAACGAGCCTTTTATTTTGGCAAATCAAGCAACACAAATATTTTTCTTGGAAGACACATTTGCACAACAAGAAGATGCTTACACTGCTCCTGATGAATATTTTTCTTGGATGACTGAAGAGTATTGCAAAGGTTTGAGTAGAGGAATTCGTTTAATGAAGTTGCACAACAAGAAGATGCTTACACTGCTCCTGATGTACAAGATAAAACAGATGTTCCTAATATCTTTGAGAACCATCCCGTCAATGACGCCGGCGAAAAGATTGCCTGTCATGCTGTGGACATACAAGAGTTGATCAAGAAGAAGCCAACGTTCGAGGACGTTGAGGACGAAGAAGAAGATGACACCATGGGGAATTACGATTTAGACTGGTATACATGGCGAAGATGTTGATGCTGCTGTTGCGGATGATGATTACATTGCTTTTGTCGTATTTGCCTGTTAGAAGACGTTTTTTATCTACTATGTGAAACTGTGTTTGCTATGACAACTGAAACCTGATGAACATGTTGTTTAGTATTTTGCTTTGAGAACATCAGTTGTTATGTATGCTGATTTGTGTTTGGTGATTGTATGACAATGATACGTCTCCAACGTATCTATAATTTTTGATTGCTCCATGCTATATTATCTACTGTTTTTGACTATATTGGGCTTTATTTTCCACTTTTATATTATTTCTGGGACTAACCTTTTAACCAGAGGCCCAACCCAGAATTGCTGTTTTTTTTGCTCATTTCAGTGTTTCGGAGAAACAAAATATCAAACGGAGTCCAAACGGAATGAAATCTTCGGAAACGTGATTTTCTCATCAGATAAAATCCATGAGACTTGGACCCTCCATCAAGAAAGCCACGAGGTGGTCACGAGGGTGGAGGGCGCCCCCCTAGGGCGCGCCCCTGCCTCGTGGGCCCCTCGAAGCTCCACCGACGTACTCCTTCCTCCTATATATACCTACGTACCCCCAAACGATCAGGGATGGAGCCAAAAACATAATTCCACCGCCGTAGCTTTCTGTATCCACGAGATCCCACCTTGGGGCCTGTTCCAGAGCTTCGCCGGAAGGGGAATCGATCATGGAGGGCTTCTACATCATCACCCAAGCCCCTCCGATGAAGTGTGAGTATTTTACTTCAGACGTACGGGTCCATAGTTAGTAGCTAGATGGCTTCTTCTCTCTTTTTGGATCTCCATACAATGTTCTCCCCCTCTCTTGTGGAGACCTATTCGATGTAATCATCTTTTTGCGGTGTGTTTGTTAAGACTGATGAATTGTGGGTTTATGATCTAGTTTATCTATGAATAATATTTGAATCTTCTCTGAATTCTTTTATGTATGATTGGTTATCCTTGCAAGTCTCTTCGAATTATCAGTTTGGTTTGGTGTAACGCCCTCGATGCGGCTATAGCTCCCACATGTCGAGGCACGACTTAGAGACATAACCGCATTGAAAGTAATGTCGCAAGTTAGGCAATCATCACAACATCCCATGTAATATATAGAATAAAAGGGGAGAAACATAGTTGGCTTACACTCACCATGTCAGATCAAAGTACAAAAATAACATACATCATCCAAACACTCATGGCCCGACTACGGCGCCAAAATAGAAGAAAAGCCCAACATGCGACACGGTCCCGATCAAACCCCAACAGGGCACCACTACTGATCATCAGGAAAAGAAACATAGTATCGTTGAAAGTCTTCGTCGAACTCCCACTTGAGCTCATACGCGTCTCCTGGAGCAGAATCATCAGGACCTGCATCTGGTGTAATAGTAAGCTGTGAGCCACAGGGACTCAGCAATCTCGCACCCTCGCGATCAAGACTATTTAAGCTTATAGGAAGGGGTAAGGAAAAAATATGTGGAGCTGCAGCAAGCGACTAGCATATATGGTGGCTAACTTATACGCAAAAGAGAGCGAGAAGAGGAGGCAAAGCGCGAGCGAGAATCTAGAGGAACAACCTACGCAAGCATTACTCCAACACTGTGTCCACTTCCCGGACTCCGCTGAGAAGGGGCCATCACGGTAACACACACGGTTGATTCATTTTAATTAAATTAAGGTTTAAGTTATCTACAACCGGACATTAACAAATTCCCATCTGCCCATAACCGCGGGCACGGCTTTCGAAAGTTCAATCCCTGCAGGGGAGTCCCAACTTAGCCCATGACAAGCTCTCACGGTCAACGAAGGAATAGACCTCCTCCCAAGACCTTCTGATCAGACTCGGTATCTCGGTAATTCAAGACAACTCCGACAATGGTAAAACAAGTCCAGTAACACCCCCCACTGTGCCGACAAATCCCGATAGGAGCTGCACATATCTCATTCTCAGGGCACACCAGATAAGCTAAGCGTACGGGAGCCAACGTAACCCAAGTTGCCAAGGGACGGCCCCGCACGGTGCTCTAGGTTGGACCAACACTCAGAGGAGCACTGGCCCGGGGGGGGGGTAAAATAAGATGACCCTTGAGTCCGTGAAACCCAAGGGGAAAGGCTAGGTGGCAAATGGTAAAACCAAGGTTGGGCATTGCTGGAGGAGTTTTATTCAAGGCGGACAGTCAAGGGGTTCCCATTATAACCCAACCGCGTAAGGAACGCGAAATCCGGGAACATAACACCGATATGACGGATACTAGGGCGGCAAGAGTGGAACAAAACACTAGGCGAGAGGCCGAGCCTTCCACCCTTTACCAAGTATATAGGTGCATTAAGATAACATGGCAATATAATGATATCCCAACAAGTAAATAAATTTTCCAACAAGGAACGGCTCCAATCTTCACCTGCAACTAGCAACGCTATAAGAGGGGCTGAGCAAAGCGGTAACATAGCCAATCAATGGTTTGCTAGGACATGGTGGGTTAGAGGTTCAACATGGCAATTGGGAGGCTGACAAGCAAAAGGTAGGCATCGTAGCATTGGCATAGCAAGAGCGAGCAAACTAGCATAGCAAAGATAGTAGTGATTTCGAGGGTATGATCATCTTGCCTGCAAAGCTGTCAGAGTTGATTGGATCCTCAAAAGCAAACTCAACGGGCTCCTCATTAGCGAACTCGTCTTCCAGCTCTACCCAAACAAGACAAACAAGCAACAAGGATACAATCAACCACGTGCAAGCTCATACAAATAAGATGCAATGATGGTATGCTAAGCGGGATGCGATGCGGGATGCAAAATGCAAGATATGACAGGAAATGCATGAACCTGGCCTCAACTTGGAAAACCAAGTGTGCCACTGGAAAGAGGGGATAAAATCGCTTGAAAACGATATAAAGATCATCGGAATCGGAGTTACGGTTTGGAAATGGCAAGCGTTTCAAAATTGACACCGGTCTGCGATTTACAGCAAGTAGGCATCTAAATGCAATGAGATGAACATGCTACAGCAATCAAACATGGCAAAAAAATACATGGCAGGGAAGCATTCAAGATGCTTAACAAAAGACTAGCACTGAGCCACGGCCAATTCATCCATTAACAGGTTCAAACGAGCATGGCAAAAACGCAAATGGTAAAACAGATCTCAGACTTAGTGAAATTAACACTTGTCTGGAATATAGCCCTCTTCGGAGCAACAAAACAACATGATACAGGACCTGAACATGACAAAGAAAGACATGGCATGTAGCTACTCAACAAGCTTAACAAAAGTCCCTTAGTGACCTTGAGCCAAAAGGGATCACAAAATATACTAACAAGCACATGAACATAGCTAAAACATAATCAGTTTTCAGACTTAGTGAAAACTGGGACATGCTGAAACATAACTCACGAAGGCATGTTAACAAGCTCGATGCACTCACCACGGTGCAAGTCATGGCAAGGCAAGCATACATCCATTAAGAAGGCACAAAATACAAGCTAGACATGGCAAAAACAATAGCATAGCATGCACGGATCAACTACAATAACATTGGCAGAATCGCAAACAAGTTGACGATCTGCCCAGATTCACAACGAAGCAAAAGTAGAGCTTGATTGACTCAAGCTAGTGTGCTCCATAATTGCAAACAAAGACATGGATGGATAGATCACTACAAGGTTAACAAAACTCCCTTACTGATCATCCTCAAAAGACGCACGGATCACTAGGAAACAACATGAACATATGGCATCATGAACTAAACAATCCCAGACTTAGTGAAAACTACTAAAGTCCCTGAAAACAGATTTACCGGGTGCCTCACTTTGCAAGCTTGCACAAGTCACCACACACATCACAAAAATGCATAGGTTGCACCTATGGATAGATGACAAATTCCTTAACAAAACATATGAAGAAGTCACGGGCATAGCATGCACACATTAATCATGGCAAAAATGACAAAAGTCTAAGATGAACTAGCAGATCTGACAATTAACTCATGAAGCCTCCTTCTAACACCATTTCGGGCATCAAGATGAACTCAAATGAAAATGATGCAATGGAATGAAATGATGTACTCGTCGAGGCGAACATTTTGATATACTATATGTCCAAATCGGAGCTACAGATGCGGAGATATCACAGGTCAAAATATGCATAAAAATTAGGGTTCGGGGGACAAAAGTCAACCGGGGGATCCTCAGATCCAGATCTGGACGGCGCGGAAATCGAGGTCGCCGGATTTCCTGTTCACCGCCGGAGAAGTGGAGGCGGCCGGCGAGGTCGGGGAACGAGGCGGCGGCGGCGGCGGTGGGCGACCGGGGCGGCGGCGGCCGGTGGCGGCAAGGGGCGGCCGCGGTGGTGCGGTGCGGCGGCGCCGGCCACCAGAGATGGCGCACGGCGGCGGGGCGGCCAGGCTAGATGAAGACGGCGGCGACTCGCGGTAGGAGGCGGCGGAGGCGGCTCGGCCCCTCGGGGGCTCTCCCCGGGCCGAGCGGGCCGCGGCGGGAGGCGGACGACGGCGGGAGAGATCCGGACATTGTCCGGCTCGTCCGGACACGCCCGGTGCGGCGGGGAGAGGATTTTTTTAGGGTTTGAGGAGGGGGATCCGCGAATTTCTTTGGAGGGGGATGTATATATAGGCATAGGGGGAGCTAGGAGAGTCCAAATGAGGTGCGGTTTTTGGCCACGCGATCGTGATCGAACGCTCTAGGACATGGAGCAGAGTTTGGTGGGTTTTGGGCCAAATTGGAGGGGTGTTGGGCTGCAACACACACGAGGCCTTTTCGGTCCCTCGGTTAGCCGTTGGAGTATCAAACGAAGTCCAAATGGTACGAAACTTGACAGGTGGTCTACCGGTAGTAAACCAAGGCCGCTTGGCAAGTCTCGGTCCAATCCGGAAATGTTTAATCCCCACACACAAAAGAAAGGTAGAAAAGCCCACCGGAGGAGAAACAAAACGCCGGAATGCAAAACGGACAATGGGGAAAATGCTCGAATGCATGAGATGAACACGTATGCAAATGCAATGCACATGATGACATGATATGAGATGCATGACAAAGACAACAACACACGGAGACAAAACCCGAACCCGAGGAAATAAATATAACTTAACGCCGGAAACGGCAAGAGTTGGAGTACAAATTGGGAAAATTATATCCAGGGTGTTATAACACTCCACCACTACGAAAGGATCTCGTCTCGAGATCTAGGACTGAAAGAACTCTGGGTACTCAGAACGGAGGTGATCCTCGCGTTCCCAGGTAGCTTCACGGTCGGAATGGTGTGACCACTTGACTTTGAGAAATTTGATTGACTTGTTGCGAGTCTTGTGTTCAGTCTCTTCAAGAATAGCAACTGGGTGCTCACGAGACGAGAGATCTTCTTGGAGCACAATGTCCTCGAAGTTGACTGTGCGGTCAGGAGTCTTGAAGCACTTTCGAAGCTGAGAGACATGGAACACATCATGAACATTTGCAAAGTTTGAAGGAAGCTCGAGTTGATAGGAGAGGTCGCCTCTCTTGCTGACAATCTTGAAAGGTCCGACGTATCTAGGGGCAAGCTTCCCTTTGATACCGAAGTGACGAGTACCTTTCATAGGAGAGGCGCGGAGGTAAACATGATCTCCGATCTTGAAAGCCAAGTCACGGTGCTTACTATCATAGTAGCTCTTCTGGCGGGATTGGGCTGCTTTGAGGTTATCACGAATGACTTTGCACATTTCTTTTGCCTCTATGATTAAGTCATTACCCAGCAGCTGACGTTCACCGGTTTCAGACCAGTTGAGAGGGGTATGACACTTCCTGCCATACAGAATTTCAAATGGGGCCTTGCCTGAACTTGCTTGAAAACTGTTGTTGTAGGAGAATTCAGCATAAGGAAGACAATCCTCCCACTTCATGCCGAAGGAGATCACACAAGCCCTGAGCATATCTTCAAGAATCTGGTTGACACGTTCGACGTGACCGCTTGTTTGAGGATGGAAAGCAGTGTTGAAGCGGATGTTGGTGCCCATGGCCTTCTGAAAAGAATCCCAAAACTTGGAGGTAAAGATGCTGCCACGGTCTGAAGATATCACTTGAGGAATACCGTGCAGAGAGACAATTCGAGAGGTATAGAGTTCTGCCAATTGAGCTGCAGTGATCGACTCTTTGATAGGCAGAAAATGAGCCACTTTGGTGAGCTTGTTGATGACAACGAATATAGCATCTTTGCCATGCTTGGACTTTGGAAACCTAGTCACGAAGTCCATTTCAATGTGGTCAAACTTCCATTCTGGAATGGAAAGAGGTTGGAGGAGACCTGCTGGCCTTTGGTGTTCTGCCTTCACTCTTCTGCAGACATCACATTCATTCACGAATTGAGTGATCTCGCGCTTCATTCGAGTCCACCAATAAGCTTGCTTGAGGTCCTGATACATCTTCGTGCTCCCAGGGTGGATGGAGAGGAGAGAATTGTGGGCCTCGTTCATGATCACTTTACGGAGGTCACCTTTGGGTACAACAATACGATCCTCGAAGAAGAGAGTGTCCTTGTCATCAAGGCGGTAGCACTTGTACTTGGACTGACTCTTGGCAATCCCAATCTTCACCTTTTTCACCATAGCATCAAGAAGCTGGGCTTGGCGAATCTGGTCTTCTAAGGTAGGAGAGATTTGAAGGTTGGCGAGGAAACCTTGAGGAACAACTTGCAGATTCAGTTTGCGGAAAGCTTCACAAAGCTCGGGTTGATAAGGCTTGAGAATCAGACTGTTGCAGTAAGCTTTCCTGCTCAAAGCGTCAGCAATCACGTTGGCCTTGCCTGGAGTATACTCGATACTCGGATTATACTCTTGAATCATTTCGACCCATCGAGTTTGCTTGAGGTTGAGATTAGGCTGAGTGAAGATGTACTTGAGACTCTTGTGATCAGTGAAAATGTCCACTTTTCTTCCCAATAGAAGATGTCTCCAAGTCAAAAGAGCATGCACAACTGCCGCCAACTCGAGATCATGAGTGGGGTAGTTCTTCTCATTAGGCTTCAACTGGCGAGATGTATAAGCAACCACTTTCTTCTCTTGCATCAATACTGCGCCAAGACCTTGGAGAGAGGCATCACAAAAGACCTCGTACGGTTTTGATTCATCAGGCGGAGTTAGAACTGGAGCAGTGATCAATTTCTCTTTCAAAGTGTTGAAAGCAATATCACACTCCGGAGACCAACCGTACTTGACGTGCTTTTGAAGAAGATTTGAGAGAGGCTTCACGATCTTAGAAAAGTTTTTGACGAATCTTCGGCAATAGCTTGCGAGACCGAGGAAACTGCGGAGTTGCTTCACGTTCCGAGGAGGTTCCCAATTCACAATTGCAGACACCTTCTCAGGGTTCACGGCAATGCCCTTGGCAGAGATGATATGACCAAGATAAAGAACCTCATCGAGCCAAAATTCACACTTGGAGAACTTGGCGTAGAACTGATGTTCCTTGAGCTTATCAAGCACCAAACGCAAGTGCTTGGCATGATCTTCCTTGTTCTTCGAGAAAATCAGAATGTCGTCGAGATAGACCAAAACGAAGTCATTGGTGTAGGCATTGAAGATGAAGTTCATCATGCGAGAGAACATCGGAGGAGCGTTGGCGAGGCCAAAAGACATGACAGTGTATTCATATGAACCAAAGCTTGTTCTGAATGCTATCTTGGGAATATCTTCTTCACGAATGCGAATCTGGTGATAACCCATATGGAGATCAAGCTTGGAGAATACTTGGGCACCTTTGAGTTGTTTGAACAGCTCATTGATGTTGGGAAGTGGGTATTTGTTCTTGATGGTCTTCTTGTTCACTGGACGGTAATCAACACAAAGTTGGTCCGTTCCATCCTTCTTCTTCACAAAAAGAACACCACAACCCCACGGAGAAGAACTAGGCCGGATAAGACCCATTTTCTCTTGCATATCGAGTTGCTTCTTAAGCTCCTTCAACTCTTCAGGTCCGAGCTTGTAAGGACGTTTGCACACAGGTTCCGTACCAGGCTCAAGATCAATAACGAATTCAACTGGCCGGTGCGGAGGCATTCCTGGGAGCTCTTCTGGAAAGACGTCTTGATATTCACAAACGACTGGAATTTGCGAGATAGCATCCAGTTCACCCTTCTCATTGAGAGAAAACAGATGGATGGTATTATCCCGAGCGGCAAAGACAATTACATCCTCAAACGAATGAGTCAATTGAATCTGCCTGGCTGCACAATCAAGCTGAGCCTTGTGCTTAGAAAGCCAATCCATTCCGAGAATAAGATCAATATCCGAGTTACCAAGAACAATTGGAGAAGCCAGAAACTTGAAATCACCCAACATGATAGAAACATCCGGGACTATTGAAGTAGCCCTCATAGACTTAGCCAGAGAAACCACTCCCATAGGTTTACCCAACATTTGTGAAACAAAGTCATGCTTGGAAACAAATGATCTTGACATGAAACAATGCGATGCACCAGTGTCAAAAAGAACTCTTGCTGGAAAAGAGTTAACTGGAAAGTTACCCATGATGACATCTAATGATTCCTCTGCCTGAGCTGCATTTAGCAGGTTGACCTTGGCGTGCTTGGGGTTATGCTTGACCACAGCTGTACTTGCCGATCTCACAGGAGGAGGAGGAGGAAGACGCCTCTGGTTGAAACACTTGTTGGCATAGTGACCCTTCTGTTGGCACTTGTTGCACGTGACCTCTGAAAGCGGACGGTGATACGGAGCACTCGATCTTGGAGGTTGAGACAAAGTCTTGTTCTGAAAGCCAGGGTTGGGTGGGTGGCAAGAACCACTGCCACCTTTGCTCTTCTGCTGATACAGCTGACGGAACGGAGGAGGAGGAAGCCAAAACTTCTTCTGCTTGGCCACTTGAGTAGAGGAAGAAGGAGTAACGTCTCTGACTCGCTTCTTGGAAGCATCACACCTCAACTGAGCAGCCTCTTGCTTCAGTGCCATGTTGTAGAACTCATCGTATCTCAAGGGCTCAAAGAGAACAAGAGCGAGCTGGATATCTTCCCTGAGACCACCCCTGAACTCGTATATCATGCTCTTCTCATCAGGCACGTCCTGCTTGGCAAAGCGGGCAAGCTTCTGGAACAACTTGTTGTAGTCATAGACAGACAAAGAGCCTTGCTTCAGATTGCGGAATTCCTCACGCTTGCTTTCAACCACGCTCTAGGGAATATGATGAGCTCAGAAATCTCAACGGAAATCATCCCAAGTGATAACACGTCCACCTCTGGAATCCTTGTACTGCTGGAACCATTCTGCAGCTTGATCTTTGAGTTGGAAGGAAGAGAACTTGACAAAGTCCTCAGGCCTGACGTTACTGCACTCGAAATGCTTACACAGATCCACAAGCCAATCGTCAGCATCGGTTGCCTCAACACAATTTCTGAAAGTCTTTGGCCCATTAGCAAGGAACTGGTTGAGTGTAGCAAAGTGACTGTGATTGCTGCCTTGATTCCCTTGACTGCCTTGATTGCGCTCTTGAAGAATTTGCATGACCAACTGTGTATTTGCATTGGTTGCGGCCATCACAGCTTGCCATGCCTCTGGAGGAGGTGGAGGTGGTGGCAGATCAGGATTCAGAGTCGTGCGTGTTGGAGGAGCCATCCTGAAGAGGTTGCCCACCATTAGCACATTGACAGACGAAATATTGAAGCTGAATCCAACGGAATGAAAATTGCAACATATAGTCTTCACATCCGAACAAAATGAACGAATGCATTCCTCTTCAAATGGTCACATATCCATAAATTGAGAAGCCACGTAGAATTAAGGTAGAGAAGTAAATCAACAAGGTACGGATCAAGAACGAATAATCGGTAAGAAATCCCAATCTCAAACCAATATCCGTGGAAGAAGAACTACAGCTACTAGAATTCCCACCTATGAAACTTCCGAAACTTTCCGGTTATGCAATCAGGTGTTGGGGATACAGGGGAAGCATAATATCTCACCCAAACTAGCAAATCCTACATCTAGTTGTATCCATCCTTCAACACATAACCAAGAAACCTTCGGAAACCATCTACCTCAACCTTCGAAAAGCATCCATTATACAAGTTATGGCGATACTCCCGAACTCCCGCCCCAGTACTGGGTGGCGTCGAGGTTATCTCACCAACGAACTGCATAAAAGAGATTTTCGATGTCGGTGTACTAGACTCAGGTATTCCAGAACTGTAACAACAAAATTATGATGACAACACCTCAGAGCTCAACTCCCCGGGACACTTCCACTAAACCCCTGACAGGAGGCACCAAGTCAATGTTCTCATCATAAAACCATCGGAACGATTCCAAGATACCCGCGTGATCCTAATTTTTTTTTAGTGAAATTTGAGAAGAGAAGAGTCAAAACTCTACGTCAGGATGCCTTACCAGTGCGATGAGGAGACTGGGAAGTAAAAGAATTCCTAAACTCTCCGATATATAATTCCTAAATGACTCAAAACATTTTTCTAGACACAACTCGGCCGCTAAAACGATCAAGCAATGGGGCTCCTAAGGTCGGGGAAGGCTCTGATTACCAACTTGTAACGCCCTCGATGCGGCTATAGCTCCCACATGTCGAGGCACGACTTAGAGACATAACCGCATTGAAAGCAATGTCGCAAGTTAGGCAATCATCACAACATCCCATGTAATATATAGAATAAAAGGGGAGAAACATAGTTGGCTTACACTCGCCACGTCACATCAAAGTACAAAAATAACATACATCATCCAAACACTCATGGCCCGACTATGGCGCCAAAATAGAAGAAAAACCCAACATGCGACACGGTCCCGATCAAACCCCAACAGGGCACCACTACTGATCATCAGGAAAAGAAACATAGTATCGTTGAGAGTCTTCGTCGAACTCCCACTTGAGCTCATACGCGTCTCCTGCAGCGGAATCATTAGGACCTGCATCTGGTGTAATAGTAATCTGTGAGCCACAGGGACTCAGCAATCTTGCACCCTCGCGATCAAGACTATTTAAGCTTATAGGAAGGGGTAAGGCAAAAATATGTGGAGCTGCAGCAAGCGACTAGCATATATGGTGGCTAACTTATACGCAAAAGAGAGCAAGAAGAGGAGGCAAAGCGCGAGCGAGAATCTAGAGGAACAACCTAAGCAACCATTACTCCAACATCGTGTCCACTTCCCGGACTCCACCGAGAAGGGGCCATCACGGTAACACACACGGTTGATTCATTTTAATTAAATTAAGGTTTAAGTTATCTACAACCAGACATTAACAAATTCCCATCTGCCCATAACCGCGGGCACGGCTTTCAAAAGTTCAATCCCTGCAGGGGAGTCCCAACTTAGCCCATGACAAGCTCTCACGGTCAACAAAGGAATAGACCTCCTCCCAAGACGTTCCGATCAGACTCGGTATCTCGGTAATTCAAGACAACTCCGACAATGGTAAAACAAGTCCAGCAACACCGCCCGCTGTGCCGACAAATCCCGATAGGAGCTGCACATATCTCGTTCCCAGGGCACACCGGATAAGCTAAGCGTACGGGAGCCAACGTAACCCAAGTTGCCAAGGGACGGCCCCGCACGGTGCTCTAGGTTGGACCAACACTCAGAGGAGCACTGGCCCGGGGGGGTAAAATAAGATGACCCTTGAGTCCGCGAAACCCAAGGGGAAAGGCTAGGTGGCAAATGGTAAAACCAAGGTTGGGCATTGCTGGAGGAGTTTTATTCAAGGCGGACAGTCAAGGGGTTCCCATTATAACCCAACCGCGTAAGGAACGCAAAATCCGGGAACATAACACCGATATGACGGAAACTAGGGCGGCAAGAGTGGAACAAAACACTAGGCGAGAGGCCGAGCCTTCCACCCTTTACCAAGTATATAGGTGCATTAAGATAACATGGCAATATAATGATATCCCAACAAGTAAATAAATGTTCCAACAAGGAACGGCTCCAATCTTCACCTGCAACTAGCAACGCTATAAGAGGGGCTGAGCAAAGCGATAACATAGCCAATCAATGGTTTGCTATGACATGGTGGGTTAGAGGTTCAACATGGCAATTGGGAGGCTGACAAGCAAAAGGTAGGCATCGTTGCATTGGCATAGCAAGAGCGAGCAAACTAGCATAGCAAAGATAGTAGTGATTTCGAGGGTATGATCATCTTGCCTGCAAAGCTGTCAGAGTTGACTGGATCCTCAAAAGCAAACTCAATGGGCTACTCTTTAGCGAACTCGTCTACCGACTCTACCCAAACAAGACAAACAAGCAACAAGGATACAATCAACCACGTGCAAGCTCATACAAATAAGATGCAATGATGGTATGCTAAGCGGGATGCGATGCGGGATGCAAAATGCAAGATATGACAGGAAATGCATGAACCTTGCTTCAACTTGGAAAACCAAGTGTGCCACTGGAAAGAGGGGATAAAATCTCTTGAAAACGATATAAAGATCATCGGAATCGGAGTTACGGTTTGGAAATGGCAAGCGTTTCAAAATTGACACCGGTCTGCGATTTACAGCAAGTAGGCATCTAAATGCAATGAGATGAACATGCTACAGCAATCAAACATGGCAACAAAATACATGGCAGGGAATCATTCAAGATGCTTAACAAAAGACTAGTACTGAGCCACGGCCAATTCATCCATTAACAGGTTCAAACAAGCATGGCAAAAACGCAAAATGGTAAAACAGATCTCAGACTTAGTGAAATTAACACTTGTCTGGAATTTCAGATCATATAGCCCTCTTCGGAGCAACAAAACAACATGATACGGGACCTGAACATGACAAAGAAAGACATGGCATGGAGCTACTCAACAAGCTTAACAAAAGTCCCTTAGTGACCTTGAGCCAAAAGGGATCACAAAATATACTAACAAGCACACGAACATAGCTAAAACATAATCAGTTTTCAGACTTAGTGAAAACTGGGACATGCTGAAACATAACTCATGAAGGCATGTTAACGAGCTCGACGCACTCACCAAGGTGCAAGTCATGGCAAGTCAAGCATACATCCATTAAGAAGGCACAAAATACAAGCTAGACATGGCAAGAACAATAGCATAGCATGCACGGATCAACTACAATAGCATCGGCAAAATCGCAAACAAGTTGACGATCTGCCCAGATTCACAACGAAGCAAAAGTAGATCTTGATTGACTCAAGCTAGGGTGCTCCATAATTGCAAACAAAGACATGGCTGGATAGAGCACTATAAGGTTAACAAAACTCCCTTACTGATCATCCTCAAAAGAGGCACGGATCACTAGGAAACAACATGAACATATGGCATCATGAACTAAACAATCCCAGACTTAGTGAAAACTACTAAGTCCCTGAAAACAGATTTACCGGGTGCCTCACTTTGCAAGATTGCACAAGTCACCACACACATCACAAAAATGCATGGGTTGCACCTCTGGATAGATGACAAATCCCTTAACAAAACATATGAAGAAGTCACGGGCATAACATACACACATTAATCATAGCAAAAATGACAAAAGTCTAAGATGAACTAGCAGATCTGACAATTAACTCATGAAGCCTCCTTCTAACACCATTTCGGGGATCAAGATGAACTCAAATGAAAATGATGCAATGGAATGAAATGATATACTCGTCGAGGCGAACATTTTGATATACTATATGTCCAAATCGGAGCTATGGATGCGGAGATTTCACAGGTCAAAGTATGCATAAAAATTAGGGTTCGGGGGACAAAAGTCAACCGGGGGATCCTCAGATCCAGATCTGGACGGCGTGGAAATCAAGGTCGCTGGATTTCCTGTTCACCGCCGGAGAAGTGGAGGCGGCCGGCGAGGTCGGGGAACGAGGTGGCGGCGGTGGGCGACCGGGGCGGCGGCGGCCGGTGGCGGCGAGGGGCGGCCGCGGTGGTGCGGTGCGGCGGCGCCGGCCACTGGAGATGGCGCACGGAGGCGGGGCGGCCTGGCTCGATGAAGACGGGCGGCGGCTCGCGGTAGGAGGCGGCGTAGGTGGCTCGGGCCCTCGGGGGCTCTCCCCGAGCCGAGCGGGCCGCGGCGGGAGGCGGACGGCGGCGGGAGAGATCCGGACGTTGTCCGGCTCATCCGGACACGTCCGGTGCGGCGGGGAGAGGATTTTTTTTAGGGTTTGAGGAGGAGGATCCGCGAATTTTTTTGGAGGGGGGTGTATATATAGGCATAGGGGGAGCTAGGAGAGTCCAAATGAGGTGCGGTTTTTGGCCACGCGACCGTGATTGAACGCTCTAGGACATGGAGTAGAGTTTGGTGGGTTTTGGGCCAAATTGGAGGGGTGTTGGGCTGCAACACACACGAGGCCTTTTCGGTCCCTTGGTTAACCGTTGGAGTATCAAACGAAGTCCAAATGGTACGAAAGTTGACAGGCGGTCTACCGGTAGTAAACCAAGGCCGCTTGGCAAGTCTCGGTCCAATCCGGAAATGTTTAATCCCCACCGGAGGAGAAACGAAACGCCGGAATGCAAAACGGACAACGGGGAAAATGCTCGAATGCATGAGATGAACACGTATGCAAATGCAATGCACATGATGACATGATATGAGATGCATGACAAAGACAACAACACACGGAGACAAAACCCGAACCCGAGGAAATAAATACAACTTAACGCCGGAAACGGCAAGAGTTGGAGTACAAATTGGAAAAATTATATCCGGGGTGTTACATTTGGCCTACTAGATTGGTTGGTCTTGCCATGGGAGCAGTGCTTAGCTTTGGGTTCAATCTCGCGGTGTCCTTTCCCAGTGACAGAAGGGGCAGCAAGGCACGTATTGTATTGTTGCCATCGAGGATAACAAGATGTTTTTTTTATCATATTGCATGAAACTATCCCTCTATATCATGTCATCTTGCTTAAGGCATTACTCTGTTTTTAACTTAATACTCAAGATGCATGCTGGATAGCGGTCAATGAGTGGAGTAATAGTAGTAGATGCAGGCAAGAGTCGGTCTACTTGTATCGTACGTGATGCCTATATACATGATCATACCTAGATATTCTCATAACTATGCTCAATCTATCAATTACTCAACAGTAATTTGTTCACCCACCATAGAATACTTATGTTCTTGAGGAAGCCACTAGTAAAACCTATGGCCCCCGGGTCTCTTTCTCATCATATCAATCTCCATCACTTTATTATCGCTTTTCTTTTACTTTGCCTTTTACTTTTCACTTTGCATCTTTATACCAAAAATACCAAAAATATTATTTATCATCTCTATCAGATCTCACTTTCATAAGTGACCATGAAGGGATTGACAACCCCTAAGCGCGTTGGTTGCATTGAGCTATTGTTTTTGTGTAGGTACAAGGGACTCGTGCGTAGCCTCCTACTGGATTGATACCTTGGTGCTCAAAAACTGAGGGAAATACTTACACTACTTTGCTGCATCATCCTCTCCTCTTCGGGGAAATCCAATGCAGTGCTCAAGAGGTAGCAAGAAGAATTTCTGGCGCCGTTGCCGGGGAAGTCTGTGCAAAAGTCAACATACCAAGTACCCATCACAATCCCTATCTCCCGCATTACATTATTTTCCATTTGCCTCTCGTTTTCCTCTCCCCCACTTCACCCTTGTCGTTTTATTCGCCCTCTCTCTCTATCCTCCCTCTCTTTCTTTATTTGCCTCTTGTTGCCCGTTTGCTTTTTGTTTGGTCGTGTGTTGGATTGCTTGTTTGTCGTGATGGCTCAAGATAATACTAAATTGTGTGACTTCACCAATACCAACAATAATGATTTCCTTAGCACTCCGATTGCTCCACTTACTGATGTTGAATCTTGTGAAATTAATGCTACTTTGCTGAATCTTGTCATGAAAGATCCGTTCTTCGGCCTTCCTAGTGAAGATGTCGCTACCCATCTTAATAGCTTCATTGATTTGTGTGACATGCAAAAGAAGAAATATGTGGATAATGATATTGTTAAATTGAAGCTATTTCCTTTTTTGCTTAGAGATTGCGCTAAAGCTTCATTTTCATCTTTGCCTAAAAATAGTATTGATTCATGGAACAAGTGCAAAGATGCTTTTATCTCTAAGTATTTTCCTCCCGCTAAGATCATCTCTCTTAGAAACGATATTATGAATTTTAAGCAACTTGTTCATGAACATGTTGCACAAGCTTGGGAGAGAATGAAATTAATGATACGTAATTGCCCTACTCATGGTTTGAATTTGTGGATGATTATACAAATTTTTTATGATGGATTGAATTTTGCTTCTCGAAATCTTTTAGATTCGGCCGCGGGAGGCACTTTTATGGAAATCACTTTAGGAGATGCTACTAAACTCCTAGATAATATTATGGTTAATTATTCTCAATGGCACACTGAAAGATCTACTAATAAAAAAGTGCATGCGATAGAAGAAATTAATGTTCTGATCCTAATGATATGCCTTTGTCTACTTTTATTGAGAATAATAATGAATCTATGGATGTGAATTTTGTTGGTAGGAATAATTTTGGTAACAACGCGTATAGAGGGAATTTTAATCCTAGGCCTTATCCTAGTAATCCTTCTAATAATTATGGAAATTCCTACAACAACTCTTATGGAAATTTTAATAAGATGCCCTCTGAATTTGAGAGTAGTGTTAAAGAGTTTATGAATTCACAAAAGAATTTTAATATTTTGCTTGAAGAGAAATTGCTTAAAGTTGATGATTTGGCTAGGGACGTTGATAGAATTTCTCTTGAGGTTGATTCTTTAAAGCTTAGATCTATTCCTCCTAAGCATGATATCAATGAGTCTCTCAAAGCCATGATAATTTCCATTGATGAGTGCAAGGAAAGAACCGCTAGGACGCGGTGCTATGAAAGATGCCTTTATTAAAGCATGTTCTTCCAATTCCTATGAAAATCAAGATGAAGATCTAAAAGTTATTGATGCGTCTCCTATTAAATCTTTTTTTTGCAATATAAATCTTGATGAAACTGAATATCATCCACCTTTACCTAGAAGGCATTCTAAAAATTCGGAGTATTTAGATCTTGATGATGAAATTGATAAAAGTGGGATTAAAAGAAATAAAACCCTAGATGTTGCTAAACCCACTATATTGGATTTCAAGGAATTTAATTATGAAAATTGCTCTTTAATTGATTGTATTTCCTTGTTGCAATCCATGCTAAATTGTCCTCATGCTTATAGTCAAAATAAAGCCTTTACCGAACATATCGTTGATGCCTTAATGCAATCTTATGAAGAAAAACTTGAGTTGAAAGTTTCTATCCCTAGAAAACTTTATGATGAGTGGGAACCTACTATTAAAATTAAAATTAAAGATTATGAGTTTTATGCTTTGTGTGATTTGGGTGCTAGTGTCTCTACTATTCCCAAAACTTTGTGTGATTTGCTACATTTCCGTGATTTTGATGATTGCTCTCTAAACTTGCATCTTCAGGATTCCACTATTAAGAAAACTATGGGAAGAATTAATGATGCTCTTATTGTTGCAGATAGGAATTATGTGCCCGTAGATTTTATCGTTCTTGATATAGATTGTAATCCTTCTTGCCCTATTATTCTCGGTAGACCTTTCCTTAGAACGGTTGGTGCAATTATTGATATGAAGGAAGGGAATATTAGATTTCAATTTCCATTAAAAAATGGCATGGAACACTTCCCTAGAAAGAAAATAAAATTTCCATATGAATCTATCATGAGGGCCACTTATGGATTACCTACCAAAGATGGCAATACCTAGATCTATTCTTGCTTGTTATGCCTAGCTAGGGGCGTTAAACGATAGCGCTTGTTGGGAGGCAACCTAATTTTATTTTTATTCCTTGATTTTTCTCATGTTTAGTAATAAATAAATTATCTAGCCTCTGTTTTGGTTGTGTTTTTTGTATTTAATTAGTGTTTGTGCCAAGTAGAACCGTTGGGAAGACTTGGGGAAAGTCTTGTTGAACTTACTGTAAAAAAACAGAAACTTTAGCGCTCACGAAACTGCTGTCATTTTTATTTGGAACGTACGATTTAGTTAATTATTTTTGAAGATGATTGATAGATAAATTCCTCACGTCCAACAGTTTATTTTAGAATTTTTGGGGTTCCAGATATTGCGCTAGCTACAGATTACTACAGACTGTTCTGTTTTTGACAGATTCTGTTTTTCGTGTGTTGTTTGCTTATTTTGATGAATCTATGGCTAGTAAAATAGTTTATAAACCATAGAGAAGTTGGAATCCAGTAGTTTTAAAACCAATATAAATAAAGAATGAGTTCATTACAGTACCTTGAAGTGGTCTTTTGTTTTCTTTCGTTAACGGAGCTCACGAGATTTTCTACTTTAAGTTTTGTGTTGTGAAGTTTTCAAGTTTTGGGTAAAGATTTGATGGATTATGGAACAAGGAGTGGTAAGAGCCTAAGCTTGGGGATGCCCATGGCACCCCCAAGATAATTGAAGGACACCTAAAAGCCAAAGCTTGGGGATGCCCCGGAAGGCATCCCCTGTTTCGTCTACTTCTATCGGTAACTTTACATGGAGCTATATTTTTATTCACCACAAGATATGTGTTTTTCTTGGAGCGTCTTTTATGATTTGAGTCTTTGCTTGTTAGTCTAACACAATCATCCTTGCTGTACACACCTTTCGAGAGAGCCATACATAATTTGGAATTTGATAGAATACTCTATGTGCTTCACTTATATCTTTTGAGCTTTATAGTTTTGCTCTAGTGCTTTACTTATATCTTTTAGAGCACGGTGGTGGACTTGTTTTATAGAAACTATTGATCTCTCATGCTTCACTTAGAATATTTTGAGAGTCTTAATAGCATGGTAATTTTCTTAAAATCCTAATATGCTTGGTATGCAAGATTAATAATAAAACTTTCTTATGAGTGTGTTGAATACTAAGAAAAGTTTGATGCTTGATGATTGTTTTGAGATATGGAGGTAATAATATCAAAGTCGTGCTAGTTGAGTAGTTGTGAAATTGAGAAATACTTGTGTTGAAGTTTGCAAGTTCCGTAGCATGCACGTATGGTAAATGTTATGCAACAAATTTGAAACATGAGGTGTTATTTGATTGTCTTCCTTATGGGTGGCGGTCATGGACGAGCGATGGTCTTTTCCTACCAATCTATCCCCCTAGGAGCATGCGCGTAGTGCCGAGGTTTTTGATGACTTGTAGATTTTTGCAATAAGTATGTGAGTTCTTTATGACTAATGTTGAGTCCATGGATTATACGCACTCTCACCCTTCCATCCTTGCTAGCCTCTTCGGTACCATGCATTGCCCTTTCTCACATTGAGAGTTGGCGCAAACTTCGCCGGTGCATCCAAACCCCGTGATATGATACGCTCTTTCACACATAAACGTCCTTATATCTTCCTCAAAATAGCCACCATACCTACCTATTATGGCATTTCCATAGCCATTCCGAGATATATTGCCATGCAACTTTCCATCATTCCGTTCATCATGACACATTCATCATTGTCATATTGCTTAGCATGATCATGTAGTTGACATAGTATTTGTGGCAAAGCCACCATTCATAATTCTTTCATACATGTCACTCTTGATTCATTGCATATCCCGGTACACCGCCGGAGGCATGCATATAGAGTCATCTTTGTTCTAGTATCGAGTTGTAATCATTGAGTTGTAAATAAATAGAAGTGTGATCATCATCATTATTAGAGCATTGTCCCAAGTGAGGAATAAATAAATAAATAAATAAAGATAAAGGCCATAAAAAAGAGAAGGCCCAAAAAAAAGAGAAAGGCCATAAAAAGGGAAGGCCCAAAAAAATGAGAGAAAAAGAGAGAAGGTACAATGTTACTATCCTTTTACCACACTTGTGCTTCAAAGTAGCACCATGATCTTCATAGTAGAGAGTCTCTCATGTTATCACTTTCATATACTAGTGGGAATTTTTCATTATAGAACTTGGCTTGTATATTCCAACAATGGGCCTCCTCAAGTGCCCTAGGTCTTTGTGAGCAAGCAAGTTGGATGCACACCCACTAGTTTCTTTTGTTGAGCTTTCATATATTTCTAGCTCTAGTGCATCCGTTGCATGGCAATCCCTACTCCTTGCATTAACATCAATCGGTGGGCATCTCCATAGCCCATTGATTAGCCTCATTGATGTGAGACTTTCTCTTTTTTTGTCTTCTCCACATAACCCCCTTCATTATATTCTATTCCACCCATAGTTCTATGTCCATGGCTCGCGCTCATATATTGCGTGAAAGTTTATAGGTTTGAGATTACTAAAGTATGAAACAATTGCTTGGCTTGTCATCGGGGTTGTGCATGATGAGAGCATTCTTGTGTGATGAAAATGAAACATGACTAAACTATATGATTTTGTAGGGATGAACTTTCTTTGGCCATGTTATTTTGAGAAGACATAATTGCTTAGTTAGTATGCTTGAAGTATTATCATTTTATGTCAATATGAACTTTTGTCTTTAATCTTTCGGATCTGAATATTCATACCACAATTAAGAAGAATCACATTAAAATTATGCCAAGTAGCACTCCGAATCAAAAATTCTGTTTTATCATTTACCTACTCGAGGACGAGCAGGAATTACGCTTGGGGATGCTTGATGCGTCTCCAACGTATCTATAATTTTTGATTGCTCCATGATATATTATCTACTGTTTTGGACTATATTGGGCTTTATTTTCCACTTTTATATTATTTTTGGGACTAACCTATTAACCGGAGGCCCAGCCCAGAATTGCTTTTTTTTGCCTATTTCAGTGTTTCGGAGAAACAAAATATCAAACGGAGTCCAAACGGAATGAAATCTTCGGAAACATGATTTTCTCATCAGATAAGATCCAGGAGACTTGGACCCTCCATCAAGAAAGCCATGAGGTGGTCAAGAGGGTGGAGGGTGCCCCCCTAGGGCGCGCCCCCCTGCCACGTGGGCCCCTCAAAGCTCGACCGACGTACTCCTTCCTCCTATATATACCTACGTACCCCCAAATGATTGGGGATGGAGCCAAAAACCTAATTCCACCGCCGCAACTTTCTGTATCCACGAGATCCCATCTTGGGGCCTGTTCCGGAGCTCCGCCAGAAGGGAAATCGATCACGGAGGGCTTCTACATCATCATCCAAGCCCCTCCGATGAAGTGTGAGTAGTTTACTTCAGACCTACGGGTCCATAGTTAGTAGCTAGATGGCTTCTTCTCTCTTTTTGGATCTCAATACAATGTTCTCCCCCTCTCTTGTGGAGATCTATTCGATGTAATCTTCTTTTTGCGGTGTGTTTGTTGAGATCGATGAATTGTGGGTTTATGATCCAGTTTATCTATGAATAATATTTGAATCTTCTCTGAATTCTTTTATGTATGATTGGTTATCTTTGCAAGTCTCTTCGAATTATCAGTTTGGTTTGGCCTACTAGATTGGTTGTTCTTGCCATGGGAGCAGTGCTTAGCTTTGGGTTTGAACTTGACGTGCCCTTTCCCAGTGACAGAAGGGGCAGCAAGGAACGTATTGTATTGTTCCCATCGAGGATAACAAGATGGGGTTTTTATCATATTGCATGAAACTATCCCTCTACATCATGTCATCTTGCTTAAGGTGTTACTCTGTTTTTAACTTAATACTCTAGATGCATGCTGGATAGCGGTCGATGAGTGGAGTAATAGTAGTAGATGCAGGCAGGAGTCGGTCTACTTGTCTCGGATGTGATGCCTATATACATGATCATACCTAGATATTCTCATAACTATGCTCAATTCTGTCAATTGTTCAACAGTAATTTGTTCACCCACCGTAGAATACTTATGCTCTTGAGAGAAGCCACTAGTGAAACCTATGGCCCCCGGGTCTCTTTCTCATCATATCAATCTCCATCACTTTATTATTGCTTTGCTTTTACTTTGCCTTTTACTTTTCACTTTGCATCTCTATACCAAAAATACCAACAATATTATTTATCATCTCTATCAGACCTCACTTTCGTAAGTGACCGTGAAGGGATTGACAACCCCTAAGCGCGTTGGTTGCGTTGAGCTATTGTTTTTGTGTAGGTACAAGGGACTCGTGTGTAGTCTCCTACTGGATTGATACCTTGGTGCTCAAAAACTGAGGAAATACTTACGCTACTTTGCTGCATCATCCTCTCCTCTTCGGGGAAATCCAACACAGTGCTCAAGAGGTAGCAGACAACTAAAATGTGATGACATTGTTGTTTAGTTGTACTCATCACTACAAAAAAAGACACATCCCTGACATTTTGGGCCGAACAAATTTTTTTCTTGTCATACATATGACACTTCTATGATGATAATTGTGACAAAACCCGGTATCATCATAGATGTTGTGGGCTCCTACTTCTATGACAAAAACTCATGACAGAAAATGGGCTTTTCATCCTGGGCGGGTCGGAGACGCAGCTGCATGACATTCTTTGGGCCGTTCATGACAGAAAAAACCATGGTAGAAGCGAGGGGGAGGAAAATTTTGGGGAGTTCCCAGGTCGGGGGCCGAGCGATGCGCGTTTCTCTCGTACACGTACGCGTGTGTGTGCGAGGCGTTGGCTCTAACTGAACCTGAGCGAGGCGTTGGGCTCTAACTGAACCCGAGCGATTGCACTGCACGCTACGCATTACTGAACCCGAGCGATCGATCGGTGGCTGTTAACTGAACCCGATCGAGCGATTCCTTCGCTACTGCTGCTAACTGAAGCCGATCGATGCTGCCTCTGGGATGAACAGTGAGCGGTGGCGTTGCCTCTGGATGAACAGGACTCCGTGGTGTGGTGGAGGGCTGGATGAACAGTAGAAGGTGGAGGGGTGCCCGTGGAGGGGTGGATGAACAGGACCCCGTGGTGTGGAGCACTGGATGAACAGTAGACGGTGGAGGGGTGCCCGTGGAGGGGTGGTTGAATAGGAACCCGTGGTGTGGAGGGCTGGATGAATAGTAGATGGTGGAGGGGTGGTTGAACAGTAGCCGATGGAGTAGCGCGCGGTGGAGGCTGGATGAACAGGAGCCCGTGGAGGCTGGAGGAGGTCGACGGTGGAGATGAACAGTATCCCGTGGAGTCCCGTTTTGCGGTACGCCACACCCCTCCCGATGAACAGGACCCCCGTTTCGACCGTAGCGCTCCAACACAAGTCCGTTTTGTCCTTTTTGCGGTACGCCACACCCCTCCCGATCAACATGACCCCCGTTTAGACCGTAGGAGGTCTGTTTCCTCCGTTTTGCGGTACGCCAGACCCCTCCCGATCAACAGGACCCCGTTCCGAATGTAGGAGGTCCGTTTCCTCCATTTTGCGGTACGCCAGGCCTCGTTTCCATCGCCTGTTCCGTCCAAGCCCTCCCGATGAACATGACCACGCATTCTGTTCTGACCCAGCCGGTTGGCTCCCACGCGTTCCGTTGCCTCCTGATGAACATGACGCATTCTGTTGCCTCCTCATGAACATGACGCATTCCGTTGCCTCCCCATGAACACAACGATGACGATGTTTCTCCGTTCCGAACCAGCCATGTACACGAGCCCTGGCCGTACGTATGCGCGAGTAGGCGTTCGAGACCCTGCCCGTATGTACACATACGTGGCCGTATTTTCTCTCTTGCACCCTGGCCGATGTACGTACGTGTACATGCTACGTGTGCGCCTCTACTACGACATGTACGTGCCTCTACTATGACACGTGTGCGCCTCTACATCCACCAGTATATATGTACGTACACGTTCGCGACCAGAATGACAACGCTACGTACGCTTCGACCAGGTGGGTCCCGACTATCAGGCACTTCCTTGCCTGTGAATATGTAGCTGATGGGTCCCAGCAGTCAGGGGGCGAATCGTTTTTTTTGCCCGGACGCACTTCCTTGCATGCGAAGATGTAGCTGGTGGGTCCCAACGGTCAGGGCATATTTTTCGTGAAATACAGTGGCCCGTCCAGTGGGTCCCAGCTATCAGGTGGAGGAATCATTATTTTCCGCGTAATAAGGAGGCACTTCCTTGCTGTGGCTGTGGACCCAGCTTTCAGCCTCTCCACGTACAGTCCACGTCCGATGGAAGTCGTTCCTTGACCACGTTGACCACGCCGCGCCGAGAGCACCAGGGAAGTGGACGATGGCAAGGCCTAGGAAGGGGACGGCGGGGAGCCGGGGAAGACGCAGCAGTGGAAGCCCGCGCGGAGAGGAGTACGAGGGTTCACTAGTTCGGCTGTGGTGTGAGGCTGCCGTCGCCGCAGGGCCTGGCCAGCGGTGGGAATAGTAGGGGGCCTCCGCGACAGCACAGCCGGCCACGGGAGGCAGGAGCATGCGGCATGACCGGCGCTGCTTTGGGCGGCTGAAGCAAGAAGACCAGAGGTTGAAGAAGCACTACGGCCGTTGGATGGACATTGTACGGTCACTGGAGCTAGAATGGTTTATATTGACTAAGTAGACAAAGCCCTCCATCCCCATCAACTTAGTAGGCCCATAAGTCAGCCTCCCACCAAGGTCGGTCCCAGGTAGCAGGGGGGTTGTCGGTGTCAAAACCGGCGGATCTCGGGTAGGGGGTCCCGAACTGTGCGTCTAGGCCGGATGGTAACAGGAGGCAGGTAACACTTTGTTTTACCCAGGTTCGGGCCCTCTCGATGGAGGTAATACCCTACTCCTGCTTGATTAATATTGATGATATGGGTAGTACAAGAGTAGATCTACCACGAGATCAATGAGGCTAAACCCTAGAAGCTAGCCTATGGTATGATTGTTGTGTATGGAGTTGATTGCCTACGGACTACAACCCTCCGGTTTATATAGACACCGGATAGGGTTAGGGTTACACAGAGTCGGTTACAATGGTAGGAGATCTTGAATATCCGCATCGCCAAGCTTGCCTTCCACGCCAAGGAAAGTCCCATCCGGACACGGGACAAAGTCTTCAATCTTGTATCTTCATAGTCCAGGAGTCTGGCCGAAGGTATAGTCTGGCTACCCGAACACCCCCTAATCCAGGACTCCCTCAGTAGCCCCTGAAGCAAGCTTCAATGACGACGAGTCCGGCGCGCAAGTTGTCTTCGGCATTACAAGGCGGGTTCCTCCTCCAAGTCCTTCATAGAAGATTTGTAAACACCAAGAGTAGTGTCCGGTTCTGCAAAATAAGTTTCCACATATTTTCATAGAGAGAATAATATTAACACAAATCAAATCTGCTAACGTATTCTGCAGTGCGCCATCACACTACAGCCAAGTCCTTTACTCGAATCGTTTTTACTTTTCCACCTCAGCATGTTTTGCGAGGCGGTTTCCTTGACACGTCTTGTCAAAGCAGAGATCGTGTGCCGTTTTTACGGGATTCTCATCAATACGGACGTGGGTAACCCAATCGTGCCCGTTAGCATGTTTTCTCGATTAAAGGCGAGTCCCAAACGGTTACGGGGAGGGCTCCTGGTATTCAACCTCTTATAAAGAGACCAAGGCCTTACTCCTTTTTCCAATCTCAAACGAGTTCGCCCATCGCCTCGAGTTCCAACACCCTAGGCTCCAGATTCCTGGCGCTTCGGACCTTCGATAATGTCCAGTTTCGACCTTCAAGGCCGATGGATGCCCTCCTCCGTCACGGAGGAGGACGTGCTAAAGTTGAGAGAGGATAAGTTCTTGACCGCCGAAATTCCGCATAGGTTGCCTGCTCAAGGGCAGGCTATCCCCCGTCCCCAGCCCGATGAGAGCGTAGTGTTCATGTCTCACTTCCTTCGGGGGTTAGGCTTCCCGATGGATCCCTTCGTGAGGGGGCTGCTGTTTTACTACGAGCTGGAATTTCATGACTTAGCTCCGGAGTCCATCCTCCACATTTCCTCATTCATCGTTGTGTGCGAAGCATTCCTCCATGTTACTCCTCACTTTGGATTATGGCTCAAGACCTTTGGATTGGAACCGAAGATGATCGAGGGGCGACACGCAGAGTGCGGAGGCGCTGTCATAAGTAAGAATGCTGATGCTCCATGGCCCGAGGGCTCCTTTCAAGAAGAGCTCGGCTTGTGGCAACGAGAATGGTTCTATATCACCGCTCCCAGGAGCGCCAAGTGGGCGGCGCCTCCTGCCTTTCGCTTGGGTCCCCCATCACGGCTAGCGTCATGGGTCAACAAAGGATTAGATTGGGGTTTGCCCAAAGACGTGCCCGTGTTACAGGGCCGAATTAAGGATCTCTTGGAAGGAGACCTCAGTTTGGTTAAGGTGACGCACATCATGCTGATTCGCCGAATATTGCCTGGCAAACGTCGCCCCCTTCGCCTGTGGGAGTTTAATCCAGAGGGACTGCGAGCTCTCCAGAATTTTATGGGCGCAACGCCTGCGGAGATGTATAGAATGTTCTTCGGATCACAAGAGATGTGTCCGGATTTAACCGAGGACACAGGCCTAAACTGCCATCGCCCGGATACTCAAGTAAGCAACCATGTGCCCGGACCTTCTATCCGTATAATTGTCATAAACTTGCCCCTAAAAGAGCTGTCCTTTTAAACAGGAGTGGATAGCGAAGGCGAAGCTGATCAGGTGTCCGGCTCCCCTTGCTGAAACCAGGCCGGATCCCGTGTTGGTCAAGATGCTGGAGATAACGCCTTTGGAGGGGGAGGACAAGGAAGCTATGGCCTCCTCGAAGGAGGCTGCTCCGAAGGGAGGAACCGACAATTCCTCTCCTAAGGGGAAGAAGAGAGCCACCTCTGACGACCCGGAAACCATGGCCTCAAAACGGGGGAGAAAATCCTCGTCAGAGGGTCCGACGCCAGGGAGTTCCTTGGCCGGACTACGCCCTCAAGGGTATCAGCCCTCCAGCGAGCCGTAAGTGGAGAAAAGATTTTCCCTTTGAGGGATGAGAGAAATCCTTGATTTTATATCTGAGAAGATTTAACCGAAATTTTACCTTGTAGATCGGACCTCAGCCCTTCACAGCAGAGTTCGTCTTCGGGGGATCTTCTTCCGGAGATGATGGAGAGCGGAACGCCTCCCCCTACCGTGCCGCCCAGTGAGGCGGGCGACCCTGAGGTGTCGTCGCGGAGGGTTTCTCTGAATCCGGTACGGGCGAAAGATATCTATGTGGCCCCCCGAGGCTCTCCGCGTCCGGCCTTCGAAAGAGGCCATAGGACAAGTCTGGCACCGTCTGGTGCTCGGTCGGAGGAACTAAAGATTCTGCTGGGGCGAGCTTCTATCTCAGAAGAGCACCGTGCACTGATGGGAACGGGGATTGAAAGGATTTCATCCGCGGAAAGCGGATAGCATGAGGCCGTCAAAAGTTTACTGACGGGTTTTGAGGTACGTTAGATAATGTACACTTTTGTCAGTTGCGCATAAGTAAGATGCGCCCTGTGTAGATAGTAGCCCCTGAGACTCTACGCGGTGTCAAGAAATGACGGCACGCAGAGGATCATGATCCCAGGTCTAAGATGTCACCTTTGAATGTAGGTGGCGAGGTGTCCGGAATCAAGCTGAACTGATGATGTGGCCGAACTAAAGCGGCAACTGGACGTGGCAGATGCCGACATCGCGCTTGTCAACAAGCGGCTTGATGAGGCTCAAGGTATTTAATTCTTCGAGCGGCATAAGGTAAGAGGAGCTTCATGCCAGTGTCTTACAATGTGTGTGCTTGACGTAGATGGTACGACCGCCATGGAGAATCTTAGGGCAGAACTTGCCCGAGCTAAGGAGCAAGCCAGAAAAAGCGATGCGGCTGCCGAGAAGGCCCTTGAAGAGTTGAGAGCCGAACAAGCTGCTCACTGCCGAAGCAAAGAAGAGATGGCCGAGATGGCCGAGAAGTTAAAGAGCACTGCAGACCGTTGCAAACTTCTTGAGAAAGAAGACTGGGCGAGACAGACGGATTTAGAGAAGGCCGTTGCCGATGCCAAGGATGCTCGCTCTGCGATGAGAGCTGCAAAGGAGGAGCTGCGTCAGGCCGAACAGATTGCGGCTGGAAAGCCCTTTATGCTACGGAGGAAGTTTTGTGATCCAAAGTTTGCTCCGTTGGACCGGATGTGGAGTGTGGAGGACACCTATCTGGATTTGGCAGCAAGTGCTGCTGATGCGACCGAACACTTTCGAGATCTAAAAGATCGCGAAGTGGAAAAGCTTTTCTAGTCACAGTTCCACAATCCAGAGCGTCCACTGGTAGTGGATGATCACCTGGCTCAATGGGCCGAGCTGAATAGATTGTCCGGACTCGCCATGAAGTACATCATGGGTCATCTGTGGCCTGGGAGATCGGAGCCGAAGAGTTATTTCAGCTTGGTGCAGCAATTCCTTGACGCGGTGCCGCGTATTAATGAAATGAAGAGGTCAGCATGCATAGAGGGCGCAAGGATGGCTCTTGCCCATGTTAAGACATACTGGGCAGAGATGGAGACCACCGTTGTTGCGTCCCGAGATTCGGACAAAAGCCGAGTACCTTCCGAGCACTATTTTCAGGAAGTCCTTGAAGGCGCTCCTGTAATAGAGACGCAGTGCTCGAAAGATGCTATGTTATGATAGCATATGTAATTGAAAAGTAGTATTTTGATAAACTGTAGTGGCCTTTTTTATACTTGTGCCTTCAAGTATTGTGAACACCTTCTATGCGGCCGTTATATATATATATATATATATATATATATATATATATATATATATATATATATATATATATATGTACAGAATCTGAAAGATGGCAGTCGTTGGCTTCAGCCCCCATGCACATAGTGCGGGGGTGCTCGCAGAAGGCGCATTTTCACACTTAACCCAACGTCTTGGTCCTACAAAGGAGGTGATAGCGCAGCGGGCCAGGCAACCGGACTATAATGCTTTAACACTTTCACTTAGCCATAGGTGTTTTACAATGAGACTCTTTAGGTAGCTCCTTGGTGGCAACTGCGCTCGTCCGAATTCGGGGCGCGCGTGTGCCTGACCGGGAAGCGGCACTTCGTTAAAGTGGAGGAATCCGATAGATTCCGATATGTCATCGAGTAGCTGACCAGTCTCACGCTGCATCATGACAGTCAGTTTTCGGATTTCTCTACTGAGGTGCTCGCCCTGGCCGAACCGGGGGCACGTTCTCCTGGTGCTACCTTAGCCGATAGAGCGGAACGTAAGGTAGCCGAACTCAGGAGCCGGGCAACCCAACATTTGACCAAAGACATGATTCGGAGCTGATGCATATAATGCCAAAACTCGCGACGCCGAACACTCCCTAAGGTGTTCGGTCTTTATGAGTGCGGGCGAAACGACACTCTTTATTATAAAAGCCCCTAGTGTCAAGGTACGTGCAAAAATTCTGACGTGGCCACATGCCAAGACGCCAGCCTCCTCCTTGGTTATATCAGAAAGAAGAAAACCAGGGGATGTGTAGCAACAAGAGACAGTAAAAAGGTTTATGCAGGGTCTTAATCTAAAAAGAATCCTTTAGGACGGGTCCCTACTGCACATCTGTGCCTGTGTCTCCGTTGTGCCGTATCCTGGCGGGCGCCGCACGACGTTCATCTGTAAAAGAGAGGAACTGGGTTGAAAATGGGTCGTGCCGAAAAAAATTAAAATAAACAAAGTATAAAGTAAGATATATTATTGTCTCTTATTGTATATGAGTGGAGCCCCTAGTTTGGGGGTATATGGCTTCTAGGCCTGCATCAATGATGATTTTGCACCGAACTCGTCTATCCGCGTTCATGGTCTTTAATGACCTATTTCAAAGTTTTCTGGCCGGTGAGGCCGTTTTGCTGTGGGGCTGTCAAAGCGGCCGCACAGTCCTCTACTTGGGGAGGCGTACTTTAGTGCTTCCCCTTCAAAGAGATGATGCCTCGTGGACCGGGCATCTTAAGCGTGAGAGATGCATAATGCGGTATTGCGTTAAAGCGAGCGAAAGCTTCGCGTCCGAGTAATGCTTGATAGTGACTTGAAAACGGGACGATATGGAAGGTCAGCTTTTCGCGGCGGGGGTTATCAGCAGAGCCGAATGTGACTGTGAGCCGGAGGAAACCCGTACAATGGGTGTCCGGACCAGGTATTACCCCTTGAAAGGAGGTTCTGCTGCGGTGGATTCTTGCTGGGTTTATCCCCATGTGCTGGATTGTGTCCTGATATATCAGGTTTAGTCCACTGCCGCCGTCCATAAGGACATTTGAAAACTGGAGTCCGCCAATTATTGGATCGAGTATCAAGGCAGTCCAGCCTACATTCTTGATATTCCTAGAATAATCTAGCTGATCGAAGATGATCGGTTTTGACAACCAGTGGCGGGACCCTTTGGGGATGGGCCGTGTGGTGCGTACCTTTACGGGCGCCGCACGTTTTGTTATGTGAAGTGAGTTCACTGTTTTTACTTCTTGTGGGAAGTTCTTTTGTTTCCTGGTGCTCTGCTTTTGGGGTTCGTCCTCGTCTTCGCTTGGTGTGTCGAGCCCCTTGTGTTCGGCATTGAGTCTGCCGGATTGTTTGAAAACCCAACAGTCTCTGTGGGTATGGTTAGCAGGCTTCCGGGGAGTGCTGTGTATCTGACATATCCTGTCCAGGATTTTATTTAGGTTGGATGGATCGACCCTGTTATCCTGGGGGGGCGATTTTTCCTGATTTTGTCGTGAGCCTTTGAATCCGGCATTGACTGCCGTGCTCTTCGGATTTTTGTCCTTAGTCCAGTGATGGTCCTTGTTGCGTCGCGGTTTTCCGTTTCCATCCCTAGTTTCGGATGTACTTGGGTTGCTGGGGCTGCACCTTGCCAACCAGTTGTCCTCCCCTACACAAAAGCGGGTCATGAGGCTTGTTAGTGCGGCCATTGTTCTTGGCTTTTCTTGGCCGAGGTGTCTGGCGAGCCATTCGTCCCGGACATTATGCCTGAAAGCTGCTAAGGCTTCAGCGTTCGGACAGTCGACTATCTGATTCTTTTTAGTGAGGAATCTATTCCAGAACTGCCGAGCTGATTCTCCGGGTTGTTGAGTTATGTGACTAAGATCGTCTGCATCCGGGGGACGGACATAGGTCCCTTGAAAGTTTGCTCGGAAAGCATCCTCGAGCTCTTCCCAGCTTCCAATTGTGTTTTCTGGAAGGCTTTTAAGCCAATGCCGGGCTGGCCCTTTAAGCTTAAGGGGTAGATATTTTATGGCGTGGAGATTATCTCCTCTAGCCATGTGTATGTGGAGGATATAATCCTCGATCCAGACTCCAGGGTCTGTTGTTCCATCATATGCCTATATGTTTATGGGTTTGAATCCCTCTGGGAATTCATAGTCCAGGACCTCATCGGTGAAACATAGGGGGTGTGCGGCGCCCCTGTATTTGGGTGTGCCGGATTCTGATGATGGCTTCGTAGCATTGCTTACGAGAGCTTGCTTTCTTGGCCCATAAATGGACCTGACTAGGCTATTATGCGAATCCTTAAGTGGGTCGCATGCCGATTTAGGTGCGGCGTCGCTTGCCGCTTTATGGGGTCGTCTATCCGACCGTGTGGCTTTTTCATTTTTTGAATGCGAGGGCTCTAGGGCCTCTTCGTCGAATTCAGGCAGTGGCTTTCTTTTCGGATAGCTTTTAGTGCGGCGACTGCCGCCGTACTTATCTATGGTATTGATTACTTTGCTCCATCTAATCTGGAGTGCATCTTCCGCTGTTTTTAGCTTCCGCTTCTGCTTTTTTAGGCTGCGTGCAGTTGCAACGAGTCTCTCGTGGAGATTCTTCTGCTCCATAGGTTTATTCGGCGTGAGGTTGTCTGGAATGCCGTTTTCACCGGAGGAGGGATGTTCGGTTTCTCTATCCGTGTTTCCCTGTTCGGACGGTTGCTCTAAGGCCTGCTCGTCGTCTACCGGCTCGTCCTGCTCTATGGCTGGGTTTTTGTTGAGGCGGGGCTTGGGTCTGCGTTTACGCCGATGCTTTGATTGCTTTTCAGGGGGTCGATCTCCCGTCCCATCCCCTTTTTCCTCGTTGTCGCTTCCTTTAGGGGTATCCACCATGTACACATCGTGGGATGAGGTGGCTGTCCAATGCCCTATGGGCGTTGGTTCGTCAGTATCTCCTGCATCGTCATCCATGCTGTCGATGTCTCCGGAGTCGCAGTTGAGCACGTCGTTTAAATTGTCGACAGTAGCTACTAAGTGGGTGGTGGGTGGGCTTTGAATTTCTTCATCGTCCATATCCCATCCTCGCTGACCGTAATCCGGCCAGGGCTCTCCTGATAAAGAGAGAGACTTTAGAGAATTCAGGATGTCGCCGAAGGGCGAGTACTGAAAGATGTCCGCGGCGGTGAACTCCATTATTGGCGCCCAATCGGGTTCGATCGGCAGGGATGCGAGGGGTTTGGAGTCCGGAGAGGAATTCGGCTCCTTGGAGTCACGGGCCGTGCAGAGTGCGGGGCTGGCGTTTGGCTTGATCGCCTTTGATATTATAGCCCCCGAGGTGGCGTCCAACCGCTCACCCTCGATTGGCGTAGCTGGCTCCGAATTAAGGGTCAGAGCCGGTGCATTTGCGGCCTCCAGGGTACTGTTCGGCGACAGAGCTAGATCATGCCCCACGAGACAGTGCGGCGCGCTTGGCTGTGGCTCGAATCTGTCGAAGATCAAATCTCCGCGGATGTCTGCCATGTAGTTTAGGCTTCCAAACCTGACTTGATGGCCAGGGGCGTAGCTTTCGATCTGCTCCAGGTGGCCAAGTGAATTGGCCCGCAGTGCGAAGCCGCCGAAGACGAAGATCTGTCCGGGGAGAAAAATCTCACCCTGGACCGCATCGTCATTGATGATCAAAGGAGCCATCGGGCCTAAAGGCGACGACACAGAGGAACTCTCAATGAAAGCACCAATGTCGGTGTCAAAACCGGCAGATCTCGGGTAGGGGGTCCCGAACTGTGCGTCTAGGCCAGATGGTAACATGAGGCAGGGAACACTTTGTTTTACCCAGGTTCGGGCCCTCTCGATGGAGGTAATACCCTACTCCTGCTTGATTAATATTAATGATATGGGTAGTACAAGAGTAGATCTACCACGAGATCAAGGAGGCTAAACCCTAGAAGCTAGCCTATGGTATGATTGTTGTGTATGGAGTTGATTGCCTACGGACTACAACCCTCTGGTTTATATAGACACCGGATAGGGTTAGGGTTACACAGAGTCGGTTACAATGGTAGGAGATCTTGAATATCCGCATCGCCAAGCTTGCCTTCCACGCCAAGGAAAGTCCCATCCGGACACGGGACGAAGTCTTCAATCTTGTATCTTCATAGTCCAACAGTCCGGCCAAAGGATATAGTCCGACTGTCTGGATACCCCCTAATCCAGGACTCCCTTAGTAGCCCCCGAACCAGGCTTCAATGACGATGAGTCCGGCGCGCAGATTGTCTTCGGCATTGCAAGGCGGGTTCCTCCTCAAACTCCGAATACCTGTTAATGTTGCGCTTCTTGGCTTCTGCGTCCAATAATGGCCATCTTCCACGTGTCAAGCGAATGTGAGGAGCCAGGGTGTTTTTACATTTACCACCCCATCTATGTGAATGAACTGTCTATTAAAGAGACGAGGATCCTCAGATCCAAACCACACCATCCTCCCTCAGCGAGCATTCATCGGAGCGTGGCCGAAAAAATCCATCCCAACATGGCCGGCCAGCGCAGCTCCTCCTCTCGCTCTCGCAGCCCCAAGCCTGGAGATTGGGAGAGGTGTTCCATCCCGCACAGCCAATTAGTGAAGCTACAGACCCAGGGATTCCTCCCTCCAGCATGTATGGTCCCAGTTCGAGCCGGGCTCGCCACCTATAATGGCGGGGAGGAAGCGGAGAGCTTTCCCAACCCCTCTAAGGGAGAGCGGGTATGCCTTGTCCCCTATTTGTTAAGGGGACTCGGATTTCCAATCCATCCATTCATTGACCACATTGACCACGCTGCACCGAGAGCACCACGGCAGTGGACGACGGCGAGGCCTAGGAAGGGGACAACACGGAGCCGGGGAAGACGCGGCAGTGAATGCCCATGCGGAGAGGAGTACGAGGGTTCACTGGTTCGGCTGCGCTGCCGTCGCTGCAGAATAACAGGGGATGTGGGTGAGAGGAGTGGAGGGATGGCCTGGCCAGTGGTGGGAGTAGTATGGGGGTGGTGAGGCCTCCGCGGCAGCACAGCCGGCCACGGGAGGCAGGAGCAGGCGGCACGACCTGCGCTGCTTTGGGCGGCTAGAGCAAGAAGACCAGAGGTTGAAGAAGCACTACGGCCGTTGGATGGACATCATACGGTCAGTCGAGCTATAATCATACATATTGACTAAGTTGACAAAGCCATTCGTCCCCGTCAACTTAGTAGGCCCACTATACTGGGTCCCAGCTAGCAGGGGGAGTATTCAACTTTTTTTGCGTAATAAGGAGGCACTTCCTTGCGTGTGAAGATATAGCTGGTGGGTCCGAGCTGTCAGCAGCGGTAACATTTTTTCGCGAAATACAGAGGCCCTTTCGGTGGGTCCCAGATGTCAGGTGGAGGAATCATTATTTTGCACGTAATAAGGAGGCATTTCCTTGCATGCGACCGTGGACCCAGCTGTCAGCCTCTCCACGTATAGTCCACTTCAGATGCATGTCGGTCGTTGACCATGTTGACCATGCCACACCGAGAGCACCAGGGTGGTGGACGGCGGCGAGGCCTAGGAAGGGAACGACACGGAGGCAGGGAAGACTCAGCAGTTTTTTTTGTTTCCCACACGGAGGGGAGTACGACTGTACGAGGGTTTACTGGTTCGTCTGCCATCACCGGAGAATAATAGCAGGTGTGGGTGAGTAGAGGGATGGCTAGGCCAGCGATGGGAGTACGGTGGGGTGGTGAGGCCTGCGCGGCAGCACAGCCGGCCGCGGGGAGGAGGGAGCAGGCAGTCCCGCCGGCGCTTGTTTGAGCGGCTGGAGCAGGAACAACAGAGATTGAAGAAGCACGACGGCCGTTGGATGGACATCCAACAATATATAGGCCATCTGTGGAAAGCCTCAAATCTGTGGAAAACAGCATACAGCCCATCTACCATTATTTCAAATAATTTATAGCCCATTTGCTAATTGTTACGGTTTTTTTGGAGCTGTATTCTTTTTATTAGCATTACAGCCCATATTGTGGCCACGGTTAAAAAATTATACGAAATTTTGCATATGTCGGTGCGGTCTAAACTGTTTTTAATCCCAAAATTTCGAGTCACATTCAGACTGATTTTAAAAATAAATGTATATCAATATAGAATCCAATAAATTTTCCACGCATAAAAATCAATGCAATTTAAAATCTCGAAATGAAAAAAGATATTTGAAACTAATTGCCGGTTTGATGTGTTTTAAAAATGTACAACCCGTTTCTCATTACTGATAGGCCATTTTCTCGGCCATCCGAATGAAGCTCTCCTTGTCTTGAAAGATTTTCAGCCCAACAGGCCTGATAATGCGACTTACTTGAAAAATCACAAAAAAACCGGGCTAGCCATTTTCAGAAAGAAAAAAAACTACTGGGCTAGTCTGTGGTAAAAATAAAAGAAAAGGTTGTCTAGACAGGCCAGAGTGTCCCGCACAGCCTAGTTGACACCCTGCTTTCGTCTCAAAAACAAATTAGATAAATGCCACTCCAATTATGGCGATTCATAAAAATGCCACTGCAATTTCCAAACTTTGAAAAATGCCATTGCAATTTTTGCAAACATTGAAAAACGCCAATGCAGTTTGCAAACTTTGAAAAATGCCACTCCAGACTTCGAAAAATGCCACTAGAAATGGCATGAAATGGCATTTTTCAAAGTTTGGAAATTACAGTGGCATTTCTCGGATACACCAGATTTGGAGTGGCATTTATCAAATTAACCCAAAACAAAAATAACTGGGCGAGCTGCTGGGTCCCTGGTGTGAGCCGCTCGTTGTGCAATTCTCTCGTTTATTGACTACGTTGACAATGGCATGGGACCCAGATGTCAGAAATCCACTAGGAGGAGCCATTTTTTTATTGGCTTGAAATAAGGAGGCACTTGCTTGCGTACTGCCATGACCTTGGTGGGTCCCTGCTATCATCCTCTCCACGTACAATCATCTCCTGATTGTGTACGCATCAACTTGCAAGGCCCACAAGTCAGCCTCTAAACCCATGGAGGACAAATACAACCCATTAAAAAAAATAACAGCCCATTCCATACATTCAAACGGAAAGTTCAACATTCAGAGCAAAGTAACAGGTCTGATCCACATATAGAGTACTGAACTTCCACATTGACAACCATCATAGCCAAGTTAACTATCTACTCCCACTAATACTCTAGTAGCATACAAGTACTAACTTACTCTTAACTAACTAGACGATGCTGGCCGCCATCTGTGGTACACGCTAAACACCGGCACCGGCGTCGTGCGCCTCGCCTCAGACTTGCAAGAGGTGCGATAGGGCGTGTTGCTCGCGCGCGTTGGCCCTTTCCATGCCGGCGTGGTCCATCGAAGCTTCGGCTTCCAAGCGGGAAACCCACTTGACGAGCTGGTAGTAAAAATCAGCGTCGCGAATGTGTGCATGCCCGACAGCCTCCAGGGCTATTTGCTGGGCGCCGGCCTCCACGTAGTTGGCCCAATTGCGGGCGCTCTGCTCGCGACTCAGAGCGTCGGTGCGCTGCTGCTCCATGTCCCGCTGGCGGCGCAAATCGGCGATACGCTGCTCCTCCGCCAGGCGATCGCGCTCCAAAAACTCCTGCTCCTCCGCCATGCGGTCGCGCTCCAACAACTCCTCGATCTCTGCATTGCCATCTAAAGACAGATAGAATGCCTCCTCCCTCCATCTGCCTTCCGGTGAAAACCCGAACACTAGTTCCGGCGGTGACCGCCTCGGGCATCGCCTACTGCGGACGGGCGGGGGCATGGGGGCTTATGAGGATATGGCGAGTTGGGTCACGGTGGCACCGGAGAAGGCCGGGAAGTAGTACTTATAGGCGGAAGGTAGCGCGAAGGTCATCGGAATTTAATGCATAATGGCTTAGCGCGCCAGCTTGCCGTGGAAAACTAGAGAAACTGAAATTATGACTGTGCCATCCCGTCCCGTCTGGGTGGCACACCGGCATGGCGGTCAAACGAGTGCACTCGAATCATCTCCCTCCTTGTCAATAATGATTCCACGGATTTGAAAAGCCCACAACAATTAAAGCGTATATTTTTCGCATCAGTTAGCGGCCTTAATTACGGCCGGCTGCATGCAGGCACTCAGAATCGCTCGCAGGCAGTACGCGAAGCAACATGCAACGAGTCACAGCCGAGGGCACGCATGCAGCCACTTAAATTGATGGAATTAATTAGGCTTAAACTTCTGCATGCTGTTAATTATTGCCATGCCTTGGTCTTGCTGCTTTGCTCACAGAATTAATTAGGCTTAAACTTCTTCAGAGGTAGGCATTTTTATCCATGTAGGATCGATAGTGTAGCTTGTCAGTTTCTTCAGAGGTAGGCATTTTCATTCAAAAAATAGCCACTTCGCATCTTGCGTCGCAAATAAAATAGCCAGGAGCGCATTTGTAGGCTAGCTAGTGATTGATCAGTAATTTGTAAGCACTGAGCGAACAGAAGTAAGTAACTGTTAATGCATCTCAATGATCCACAGATCATATACAAATATGTAGCTCCAACAGCAAAGATCAGCCACTTCGGATCTTGTGTCGCAACTAAAACTAACTAGTACGATTCCCATACATAAGATCAACATGTTAATGCATCTCAATGATTCACAGATCATATACAAATATGTAGTTCCAAAAGCAGAGATCTAGAAAAAACATATGTTCTTCCTACAAACATGGATGCCTCTCTTGGCCAACATTCAGTACAGACTGAAAGACAAATTTGTTTGTGAAGTCTACAATTCCTCTTACAAATGTAAGTGGTTTCACCAACAGCTAGAACCATGAGAATGAACCACACATGATGGAGGAACATCCACTACAATATGATTTGGTCTTCTCTCGATCACACCGCGAGACTATTTTCGGAATACAAACTTTAACTTAGACAAAATGATGCCCATTGTATAATCAAACCAAAGCAATGAAGCACCTAGTGTTGGCCAATAAATAGTACATTACTACTTTTCTGCAGTCCATGAAGTGACTATCCAATCTTTCTGTGTCTATTTTCAAATGGCACTGCATGTAGTGACTATACTATTCTCCTGTGCAGTTCAACCAAAATTGCGGACACTTTGTTTGTTTCCCAAATAGTAACGGGCAGACATCTCTGTCTGCACAAATATCAAGCAGCCAGTAAACATATACCACACCTTGTATTTTCGGTTTAAACATGTCTCTTCCGCTTAGCATCTTTCATGTTCTGCACTGGACAATCTGATACAGTTATGTTTTGCCCTGGACAATTTCATAATGAATTGATTTGCTGGTTCAGAGCAGAAATATAGCGCCTATTCTTCATCAGACCAAGGATATCCATGTTCGCAGTGATGGAAGAGGTGAAATCGATACAACCGAAATTGAGCATCCAATCATTGAATCATGTCCTGCACCTCCAATGTAGGTCCACCCTGCCAACAAATTCACATGCAAACCACTAGTATTACTATCTAATGACAATACAAAAAGAGTAGCAAGATAGTATCAAGCCATGTACCTTCGTAATGAACAGCTCATAGTGCCACCAATTGGATATAAAGGTTTGGAAAAAACATGCTCCTAATGTTGAACCAGTTGGACTTTTTGTGCAGTTCCCCTAAAATCGAGCATCCCTGTTTGCATAGATATTGAAAGTGTGATTACACTAAAAGTGGCACTAGTTGAAGCATAGACTCACAAATATAAGCATTCCAATTTCTTAATGGGAAAAGGTATCAAGACTGTTTCTAACCACCTGTTTGAAGGAATAAATAAAGCAACAACGGCCGATGTCAGGAAGGCATACATAGTTTTTTTTTCTGAAAAACTGAGCCATTCCTGACCTTTCCTATTCTTTTAAGCAAATTTTGTGCAGTTCTACTAAAATAAAATGCCATCACCGCCTTGACAATTCAGTGACACTGTACAAAAGGAAATAACTTAACATTACATCATGATGTCAGGTATGTAGTCGACAGGCATTAGAGACAAACATATAGACCTCCTCCGATAACATAATGAATATTAATTTTAACAAAGGTGTGACTAGCTTTACCGGGATAATTTGAGTGAACTCTACACCCTTTGTTCCTTAATGTAAGACATTTTCGCGGTTCAATTTAAAGTACCCAAACGTCTAGTATTTAGAAAAACAGGTAGTAGTTTTCTTGAGCACATATCTGGGAAAGCTTGCCACACTTTATTTATGTCCATATGCTAATGCAACACCATTCGAATACTACAAATATACACTAATCCAGAGGCTAGTGCAATAGTAGAGTAGTTAGTTTATTACAGGGTACAGTACAATGGTTTTACTGAACAGATTTCAATAAACTCTAGCACTGGAAGGTTTCTGTAAGAATTAACAATACAAAATGTAAAGGTAACAAGTTTCAGCATTGGTATACTAGCTGTGCATGAGCACTAAACCAAATACAAAAGTCTGAAGATAACTAGCATTATTTACTAATGACAGTATAATAAATTGCAAACCATGTACCTCCAAGGTAAATATCATTTCAAACTCAGGGGGACCTTAAAAATTGATATCCCAATCTTGATAATCGATCAAACATAAAAACTTGATCGAACGAATCAAGAGAACAGCCGGAGGAGGAGGTGCCCACTCTTGACCTTTCCTCTTGTCTTCATAATTGTCTGTGCAGTTTAACCAAAATAAAATGACATCAGCGCCTTGGCATTTTGGTGACACTGTACAAAAAAATTAACTTATGTCATGAAAGTGAGGTATGTAATCTATAAGCATTAACAGTGCAAAAATCTGAAGGTAGTAACAAGTTTCATCGTTGGTATACTGGCTATGCAACAGCATTAGAATGCCTTAGCTGAAAAATATTTAATACATCCACAATCAACAGCTAACCCTAAAATAATCCAGTGACATTAAATGGTATTGCTTAAATTTATCGGTGGCATTAGACTGAGAGCGGCATTAGTTAAATGTGGCATCACTTTAGCAGTAGCATTGCTTGACTTGACTGCTGGCGTTATACTAACAGCCAAAAAGTGGCAATAAGAGCATGGGAGGCCCATTCAGACAGTGGGCGCACCAGTACGATGTACCTTCACGGACGCAGAGTGGTGAGGGAGGTATGGTTGCCCAGAGCAACAAATATCCAGGCAGCATATGTGGATTACGTCCCATTTTTGCTCTCTTTAGCCACCTTTTTCCTATGCGAGGACAACAAACCGATCGACCTGGTCATTCTTATTGCGTTGTCATGCCTTTCTACCCTTCTTCAACCAAGAGACACGAGACTCGTTCCTTAGCTACTGATTTTCCCCTTTTCAACCTAGATGCGGGTTCGATGCCTACTCTCTTGGATAGTACAGTCTCCCTTCCTTTCCTTATTCAACCCAGACATGGATTAGTCTGCATGAAGTAGGGTTTCCTTTAATAGTGCAAATTATGGTTTTCGTCTGCGTGGCCAGCAGAGCAGAGGATAGCAAATTGGGAAGATGGTGGAGTGGAAAAATATCCACATGCAACGACGTGGCAGATGGGGCAATAGAACAAGGTTATGGTTTGAAAAGAGGTAGAATACTTGAGGGTCGGTGGGAAGTGGCTTCGCTCGTGGTCGTCATCCTCCGCACACACTACGGCAGCGAGCTTGGGGATGGAGGCCATCCCACGCGGGCGCTAGGTCTGAGAGGACGGCCTTGTCGTCAGTGCGTGACCTCGCTCGCCGACAACGAGTGCGTCAATGCTGCTCGTCCTTTTCTTCCCCGCGGATCTGTGACCACCGGTGAGGAGGAAGAGAGGGGTTGTCTTTTTTAGATCTGGAGAGAGGGTGGTAGTGTGAGAAGCAAGTGGGCAGTCCTTAGCAAGAAAGCGCTCAAGCTCCAGCCTATATATCTTTTTTATACTACTAGTACTGGAGGTGGAGTAGTGGTAGAGTAGTTTATATTTTCTCTGCATACAGTACCAATTAGTCGTGCCTCGAAACTGATCGGCACGCCATTAAAAAAATAAAGGTCGATAACTTTTGTGGCACCTCGGGCCAACGCGGCCAAATCGCATTTTGCACGAGAAATTACACACCATGTTTCATTGACAAGTGGTCTCGTTCCAACATACCAGTGAGACGACAGCGAGTAGTAGGAGTATTTCCGAACAGACGTGTAGGCCGGGGCGCCTCTTCGTGAACCGTGGCAAACTCGCAACCCTCCGTCGACTCTTCGCATTTCCCTCTCGATTTGGAACTGCTGTCGCACGCTCTTCCTCTCCCTCCTCCATTTTCCTTCAGCCCTTCACCCTTTCTTCTTCCATTGTTCGATCGTCTTCTCCATGGAGGGAACAGGCCGGAAACAACCCCGTTATTCTTGCCCCGATCTGAAAGATGACGACATGGAGGAACTCATTGATCGGTGCGACGTCATCACCTCGGCCAGCAAGGCAGGTTTGTTCAAGCCCATTCTCGACTCAACTAATAACATCATTACAAAGAACCCAAGAGTCAAGGAGCGGTTTGATCTCCCCTATCTTCTTCGCCGTGACCCTGATGACTGGCGCCGGCACGACGGAGGCCTTGCCCTGTGCCAGTTGATGCCGCTTGATAATGATACGCATGATGTTAAGATGCCATCGCTTGAGGGCAAGGCTTGGGCGGGCACAAATGGAGATTGGGTTGTTTACATTGGGTCGAACTGCGAGTGGGAACTTGTGAATGTCTACACTCGTGACCGGGTTCCACTTCCAAAAATCTCAGCAGACTGCCCAGAGGTTGAGCACACTGGTATTGTACGCACGTTCAAATACGATCATGGTGACTATCTTCTACGGAAGATAGCAATTTGTCGAGTTCCCAACCGCTCTTGGAATTACAACAACTATCAAGTTGTTGCTATCTTCGACAAGCTTGTTGCTATCCTTTGTGGTTCGACTCGATGGACATTGCTCAAAAATCAGTTTCTGTACACGGATGAATATTGTGATGCAATTCAATACGAGGGCCTTGTGTTTGCTACCACCACTAGTGGCACTGTTTTTGCATGGGATCCTCATAGTTTCGGTACGTTTGTCTTCCACCGTAATTATAATTGTTTCATCCACATGCATGCAGGTTAGCAAGTTTCCCTTTTCTAATTAACTTTCTTCTTGTGTTTCCAAGGTCCTGTGAACATCCCACCACCTATACTTGAAAAATTTTATAACCAAGGGGGAGATGACGATGGTGATGATCACGAGCATGAGGACGGGCAGCGCCCATATACTCTGTGGCGCCTGGCAACTAATTCCGATGGATCACCTCTCCTTGTGTGTATACAGCCCACTAATGATGTTACTGCTAAGGAAGTAGGTGTAGTCTCCCATGGTCGCACTCTCCGGACCTATTCCAACACCCATTGCATGGTATTCGGGATGGATACTAGTGTGCTAGTGCCAACTCCTTCTCCCTGGTACAGAGTTGATAGTCTTGGAGAAAACTCGCTCTTCCTTGGACAAAACTATCCGATCATGGTGAAAGGCGATCCAACTGCTGTTGACACAATGTTAACAGTACAATTTATGAGAAGCAACTATGTCTATACCTCGGACATTTGTGTGGTTCCCTACCCTGGTACTGATATAGTAGGCTGCTTCAACCTGGATGATCAATCCTGCATTGGTTTCCAGATCGACAATCGATGGCCCATACCAGAGAATCACTTGTGGTTCAAAGCAAGCGTTTCCAATGCCGAGGAATGGTTGAGTTGAAGTTCATTTCATTTCTTGTTATTTGCTGTGTGGTGAAAACTTTAGTATTTATAATGTATTCTCGTTGTTGATGTGGGTTGATGACCTGTTGTATGTAATAAAATGATATGCCTGTGATAAACTTACTAAATTTAAGAATGGCTTTCGAGTCTCTTCTCTGAGAGAGTGGTGCGACGAGGCAAAAAATATTTTCCGAATACATAATTGTACGTGCATTGCTACAGGTTATCGGATGAGGCCAATCAACAATAGTAGTACACTATTTGTACTAGCTTCACATACTTCGCGCGTCGGGCGGGTGTTTTTACTGTAGCCATATGTTAATGTGTTCGCTGTATGTAACCAGCACCTCGAATCCTCGATACTAGTACTATATAGTAGGAGTAAGTAGTAGGAGTAGTAGGGTGGCATGGGCTAGGACAAGCATTCACGTCCAGGAGTACGGCACACGCCACCACCACGACATCCATATGACACCATATTATTTCTTGGAGTCCGTGCTAGAGCAATCTCTTCAACCTCGTCATTTCTCTAACTTTAGCCATTGCGCGGCGGGCGAGGTGGGGGTTTGCCGATAGTCGGTTTCCTTAACTGCGGTCCCACTTGTAAGGCCAACTCCAATGCACGACCCCAAACGGACCTCCATTTTGCACGAACTCCAACGATAATTTTGACTAGAAAAGCAAGACCAAAGAAAACAAGAACCACAAGAATACATTTTACTACTCCTGTAAGTTGGATTAGTGCCGTCTTGATGCATTGATTGTTGATCTGCGGAGGCTCGATCTTGCATGCTTCTTTCTTCTTCGAGTGTAAAGAAGTAGACGTTGCTTCCTTGCATCTAGTCTCATGTCTAGCCTCTATTCTAGTAGGAGTATCAACAAGTGCACTAATCTCATCTCTAGCCTCTGTGCTAGCTAAAAGTGATAGAACATCTACTAAATTGCGCTCTATCAATATATGGATGTACTCTTCTTCCCAATACAAAAACTTGCATCCATTCTACTCCCTCCGTTGCACAATACATGCCTTCTATTTGTCAAAATATATATGTATCTAGACATGTTTTAGTATATAGGTACATCCATTTTTGGACAAATGGAAGTCAAGTATTTTGGAACGGAGGGAATAAACAATAAAAATTTTAAGTTAGCACAACTAGTCTAATCCGAGAGCACAACCAAAGATTTGGTCGGGTTCTTCCTCCTTTTGCCGACACGTGGGACATCCAATATCTAGGTCGTGTCATGAAAGAAAATAGAGTGGTAGTTGAAGCCACGAGATGTGCATCTTGGGTTAAACTCTAAATAGAATCTTACTACTCTTGAGTAACTCCAAAAGCGGCCACCGAAGATCTTTATTGGATTTGTTTTTCATCACCAGCACGTCGAGGTGAAAGATGTGCAGGTTCAGTGGGTCCTCTTGCATTTTCACTGACATGTGGGGCCGCATGTGAGCAAACAAACGATGGGCTCCGCGTGTCCGCTGGCTGGCTGAGAAGAGAGATAGAGGAGGGCTGAGCACAGACTGCCGGAATTTTTTTTGAGGGAGCAAGAAATTTGTTCTACGTACCTCGATATAGGCTCGATATAGTGGGGTGGCATGGGAAGCATTCACGTCTAGCAGTACGGCACACGCCACCCACACGAGTCCCATCCGACACCAATTTTCTTGGAGTCTGTGCTACAACCATCTCTTCTCCCTCCTGTTTTCTTAGCCATCGCGTGGTGGGCAGGGTGGGGGTTTGCCGATAGTCGGTTTGCTCAACTATGGTCCCACTTGTAAGTGAAAATGCAACACCGCACGCATTCCCGCTTGAGCGGCGTGCCGGACCAACCGTGTGGGGGTGCGACGCGAACACAGCAGGCTTTTCCTTTTGAACTCGTAACTTGTAAAATTTGGTTCTGCTCCATGGCATGACCGATAGATAGAAAATAACGATTTTGCCTAGAGTAATGAGAAGTTTGGTTCTGGGGCCGTTCATGCATGGAGTATGTACGAAAATTATGAAGTTGATGTGAAAGGTAAGATAATTACTGTAGTATCATATACTCCTACATGGATTTGATGGAAAGATAAAAATACATACGGATCCATCAACGACATCGTCACGCCCTAGTGCGCCGGGTCACCAACCGACGTGTGAGGAGCAGTGGCGTTGGCGGCGAGCTCAACGTCCTTTTGAACAGTGTCGTCCAAGGTTGCCCTACGGTCCAAGAAGGCCAGCGTCCTATCGTCCTCCTCTTGCATGTAGTAGTCCTTGTGGACGATTTGCACGTAGACGTGGGTGATTATGTCGATGGTGTCTTGCTGCGCCAGGCGCTGCGCGGCGAGCGCGACCTCGAGGTGGACATTCTCCGGCACGACAGCTGGCAGTCGCAGGGCCATCAGTGCGTCGAAGAGGTTGTCATCATAGTGGTCGTTGAGGGTGGCGGGCATCGCAGAGCCTGGGCACGTCGGCTGGAGGCTTACGTCAAAGTCGTTCGCAAGCTTCTTGACGATGGTGAACTTGTCGACGAAACCGACGAGGACCTCATCGAACAAAGAGACGAAGTTGTCGTCCAAGCGGCCCCTCGCCCTGGCGGCCTCAAGCGATACTAAATAGAGACGTTCCTCGGTGCCGGGCTGCAGGCCGGCATCGTGGACCATCTGGCACACCCGGCTGATGCTCGCGCTCATCGCCTCCATGGGTCTAGCTTAGCTTCTAGTCAACTGATCTTGCGATTCGAGTGATCACTCTTGTCCCTTGGTTAGCGTGCGTAGGTGCATAGGATTTCGTACTACTCCTCGGCCCTCTACTGCACCTGCCTTTGGCTGTATGATAGGTGGGCCAGCCACCCCCTTGGCCCACGTGTCATTCACCCAAAGGCAGTTGCCGTAAGTCAATGAAGCTGCGTCCCCCTCCGTGCCGGTGCAGTATAGTCATCTCACCGGACCTCTAGTTGGGTCCAAACGAGAGAAGTTTGATGCTTACTGGTTTATTGGTCCCCTTTGCATTTTGCGCCAAGTTTTGGCCTTTGATTTAACTAATAAAATGTTAATGCATGTAAACAAAAAAGTTGTGTAAGTCACCTTACGAAAACCAAATAATCCCAAAATACTTAGGCACCATTCATTAACTCCCTCCTTGTTTCTTATTTCGTGACATATCAACCAATGAGAGATGTGGGCCATGCATGCTTTCAATGACTTGAGACTACAAAACATGACATGCAGTGTTTAGTTCATTGCATGTAATCCTATTAGTAATCTAGTTAGCAAAAAAACATTAAGTTCTCTCGCCGATAGGAATAAAACACCATGTATTTATTTACAGAGGGAGTAGTACATTTTTTGTGACATGCATTACTAGATATTGCTAGTCAAATACTAAAATTCAGATGGACATGGTAGTACTCCTAAATCCAGACAGTGGTGCTACTAGTACTAGTAGTAGTACTACCAATGTAGTAGTAGGAGTACTAGCACTGTACTACCCGTTGGTCAAATTATTATGTGCTACTCCTCACAGTGAAGTGACAAGACCCTGCGCCAGAGATGGCACCTGAGAATAGGTGCCGTGTTCGGCATACCATAGTCAGCCTCACCGTCTGTAGTCACTATCATCATGGCTGTAGAGCTAGCCTGCTTACAACTAGCCATGTTCGACATAATTTCCCGTGCGTAGATGCCCGTGCATTGCACAGAACACCAAGATTGGGGGTGGACGGCTCCGGCAGCGGCCATCGCGCCAAATTTTTCCACGGCCTTCTAGATGCGGTGGGGAGGAGATAAGGCTGATTGTGAGAGACAATGAGTTGTTTGTAAATAGGGAACAAGTGCGGGCATCTTTTTGCAAAAATGGAGAAGCTTGGTTTGTATGCGTCAGATCTAGATCCGACGACTATTGGTGAAAGATGGGAGGCACAACATCATCACCAACTCAGGACCTGTTTGATTCGCAGGATTTTGAAAACGCGGGAATAGGACATGGCAATATTACAAGTTTCAAACTGATATTACAAATGTTAGGAGTAATGTTGCACCTACGAAGAGGGAATTACTAGGAAGTTTACGTAAGAACTTTTGTTACTTCAGGTGGATGCAACATTATCGTACAAACTAAAATCCACCGCCCTGACAAGTCACTAATGGGCAAATAAGTTTTCGAGTCTCTGACCACTTGATGTTTCAAAAACAAATTCAGCTTCTGTGGAGAATTTGTCATTTAGGCTTAGACGCTTGCGGTGATCAGCACGCCATTCATTGTTGCGCGAGAGAACGCCAAACCTCATTACCTTGAGCACACTTGCCTCTAGAACAAAGAACCTGTCCAATTTAATCTCAGATGTGCTACCTCGGTAGTCGATCAAATCAATTTCTATAAGATGGAGATCAAGGCATTCGATGAGATTGTTATAGTCCAGCACATTTTTCACTTTCGGGTCTTTTTTATCTGCAAAAGAAGAGAACATATTAGAGCAGCTGGCTGCATAAGAGTGCCATGTCATCAAGAGGTACCAATATCATTCGCTCATACGATAGGGTTGGCTGGCTAGTGATATTTTTTCACTACAAAATTGGAAGAATAAACCAGGACGGAGGTAGTACTTGCTCTTAGGGTAACCATAGAGTTACTGGAGTAGTCTAAGTTACTTTCCACTATGACTAGCCTAGGCTACTATAGTAGTACAGCATAAAAACGATGCAGGTGATCACGTGAGAAAAAAAATACTAAAAACATTTCTTTCGGTGCAGTGCGTAGATGCAGTTTTGAACACTACACTTGTCATCGTAATTTGGGAAAAGTATGAAAAAATTGAGCTACGTTGTGATTACCATTTACTTATAGGAAAGAAGTTTCACTTCGATGAGTGGCTTCTCCGTGCACAGAAAGCATGTAAGGAATCCAACAACTTGATCCAGATTGGGGCCGACAGATTTTAGTGCTAAGATCTTCACTGTGCGCATGGACTGGGTCAAGCTTGTGGGAATCATTTTCTGGAAGACGGTCGTAAATACATCAAGAAAAAATTAAAAAAATGTCAATTTCAAGAAGACAGAGAAGAAGATGAGTGATGTACCTGAACGATTACGGATCCAATAAAGAGTTCGGAGAATTTGGCAGACGAGTACACCAACGCTGTCAATTTCGGCGCGTTAATGACCCTGATTTTTGTTGGACCTTCTAGATCTGATACAAGCAATCTCTCAAGGAAAGGTGCATTCTCAATGACCATAACGTGGAACAGCTGGAGTGATCTCTTCCCAATTGATGTCTTGTTGCGGGGCCAGCAAGACACATAAATCCATCGGAGATTCGTCGAGGCGATGTGGAGGCTAATGAACCCATGGATCTGCTCAAGACGAATGTACTCGAGCGCAGTACAGCTGCGGAGTAGGTGCTCCATAGCCTTCTTTGAGATGACAACGTTGAAGAGGTCAAGCTGCTTGAGTTGAGGGAGAAGAAGGGCGGGCGCGGCATTATTCTGGGGATGATAGCAGGATCTAAAGCTGGCGCGGCGCAACATTGGCGTGAGGCGAAGCGCGGACGGCGGCAGAGAGCGACATCGTCCAGCTTCAAAGCTGAGCTCCTCGAGCTAATCTTGGGCGGGGGATAAGAACCACTCATCGAACTTGGGTTGGACCTTGTAGTTGGTACTGAACATGCGGATGTCAAGGCGTCTGGCTGGCCCAGGGTGCGATGAAAGGATCTTGGAGACTGCAGCCATGCATTTGCAATCCCCGTCGCAGATGTAGCTGTCGACGGTGAGGTTGAGGGGGACGCAGTGCCAGAGGGGGCGCCGCCGCCGGGAGAGCAGGGCGGTCCGCACGGCAGATTTTGTGGGGAGGAGGCCGATGATGACGAGCAGCATGTCATCGGAGAGGCTGCTGATGAAGTCCAGGCTCGCCGGATGCGGTTTTGGCTCGAGCCACCTCCGCTTGTTGGCTGCCTCGCCGTCCATCTCAACCGGCGGCGACGCCGGTGTACATGTGTGCTGGTGTGTGTTGTGTGCTGGCTGTGCGCGAGTGCGTCCTTCTTGCATGCCGCCGCGAAGTAGTGAATTGTGCACGAGTGCGTCCTTCGCACGCAAGAAGTTTGTCCTCAATGCACCCTCAATTTACTAGCGTGCGGGGTGCTACCCCGAGTGGTTTCAACTTTGTTTACTTCACCACGTGTTAGATGGGCCTCTAGTTTACTTATTTTCACCCACTGCCACATGGGCCAGCACACGAAGATACAGAACACGAGCTGACAAGGCAGCATGTGGATTGGTTGACCGGTCAACTAAACAATATACGGAGCTATACGCTGACACAGTGAGCGTATAATCTGCCAGTATAGAGAGTTTGAGTGAGAGGGGAGGCCCGTGAGAGATAGCAGAGAGAGAGAGAGAAAGAGCTACTCCCTCCGTTCGATAATGTAGTTCCAACATTTTTTTAAGTCAAACTTTTGAAACTTTGACCAAGTTTATAAAGAAATTACTTATATCTACAATACCAAAGATAAATGATAGTATGAAGTAAGTACATGTTGTGATGAATCTAATGATTGTTCTAGATGTAAATGTTTTTCTCCACATATACTCGGTCAAACTTTTCTGAGGTTTCACATTTCAAAACATCCATATGCTTATGGACGTGACAGAGTCCCTAACTAGAGAGAGAGAGAGAGTGAGTGAAAAAAGTGTGTGTGCATGTGTGAAAGAGACATGGACAACACACGATAAAAGTAGAGAAAAAGCGTGCGTGACTTATGAAAACATATCACACATGCATCTTCGACAACGGAGGCAAGGTGAGGAGATAGTGTGTGGTTGTTTGGAACCGAGAGAGCAAGACCCTAGCACGTGGCCAAGAGGGGTCTAACAAACAAGGGAGAGAGGTCGAGAGAGACGTACGGAGAAAATGCAGACATGGGGAGGAGAGAGTGTATGTTTGTCATAGAGAGATCCCCTAGAGATCATGATGGGACTACATGGGTGGGAGATCGAGTGACAAGGTGTGTGCGCGATAGAAGATGCCCCGAGAGATATCGAAATAGACGTATGGATGGAAGGAGACAATACGTGTGTTCCTGATGGCTAGTAAGAGATAATCATACTTAGGAGGGGGGAGTTCTTGCGCCTATGATGGAGTGAGGGATTATGGTACTTAGGGGGGTGCGTGTCACATGGAGAGAGAACAAGGGCGGAGAGTGTTGGATGGGTCTATATGTATAGCGCGAGCGAGACATGTGTATGTGTGAACCAGGGAGATATAAGGCCAGTTTGGCTTGCGTCCTGAGCATCTTTTGCCTGGCCTGGGGTTGTGGCTGGATTTCATGCACGCTTGTTTGGTTGCTACCCTGTGAAAAAGAAAGCCTGCCTGGCCTGGGTTCCCTTGCACTTTAATTAGCCTGGCTGCACTCCAGACACTGCGAGTAGCCTGGCCCAGGCGACAGATTTCGAACGCCTAGCCGTGCCTGGTCGTGTGGCCACGAGGCTAACAACAACGTGGATGGATATTAGCATTAAATAATTGATGCATGGATTGATTGATGGGACGTTGATGCTTTGCCTGGCACAGGCATGAGCCAAACGCTTCAGCACCACACAAGCCTGGCCAGGCAGAAATATTTTACATCTCACATGCACACTAGGCAGTACCGGCCATCAAGGCATGAGGGTCAGGCCACGAACCAAACTGACCAACAAAGTTTGAGAGAGATTGAGGAGCCCCGATAAGGCTGAGTGGTGCGTCAGATAGCTGAGAGGGGGAAAGAGATATTCCATCCACTCGATAATGCAGTGCATGTAAATTGTTTAGAGGTCAAACTTTGGAAACTTTGATCAGGTTTACACAAATGTTATTTATATCTACAATACCAAAGATACATCATACAAAACTACATCTCATGGTCAATCTAATGGTATATGTTTGCCGTACTAGATGTAATTCTTTTTCTCCACGTACATGGTCAAACTTTGTGATGTTTGACTTTTCAATAAATCTATATGCTATGGACCGAGGAGAGTGCCTCAGTCAAGACAGATCAAGTGCATGTGAAGGAGAATGAGTAAGTGTGCAAAAAGAGTATGTGTGTGAAAGAGAAAGTGACAACAAACGATAAATTAGAGAGAGTGTGTGTTTTTTCATTTCTTATGCGAACATATCATGCATGCATCTCCGAGATGGAAAAGCGAGGCGAGGAGATACACGAAGATAGCTAGTATGTGATTGTTTGCAATGGAGAGAGACACCCCTGTAGCACATGTCCAATAGAGGTCTGGCCAACAAGGAACAAAGGTCGAGAGGGATACATGGATGGCATGGATGCATGGGGAGGGAGAGAGGGTGTGTTTGTGATAGAGAGATCCCGTCGAGATCGTGAGGGGACTATATGGGTCAAAGATCGAGGGAGTGCGTGCGCGATAGAAAGATGCCCGGAGAGAAATCGAGATAGACCATGCACATGTTTGTGATGGAGACTAAGATTAGCTAGTCATATACATACAGGGGGGACTGCGTGTGCCTACAATTGAGTGAGAGACCATCATACTTGGCTAGCTAGGCATGAGATTGTGTGTGTGCGCGTGTGAGATGGAGAGAGAACGAGGGGGAGAGATAGAGTTTTAGATGGGCCTATCGAGTGCGAGTGAGATATGCATGTGTATGTGTGACCCAGGTGGATGGAGAGTTTGAGAGAGGGGGGGAAGAGCTCCGAGACGACATAGTGGTGCGTGAGAGAGTTACGGGCAAAGAGCCAAGGAATTTGTGTGCGTACGATGAGTGCACCCAAGATATCTAGCTTGGACTAGCTAGAGTATCATACATAGTGTGCGAGAGAGACCT